>NW_010972631.1:8478580-8548989 GCF_000737465.1 Haliaeetus leucocephalus | reverse complement strand
AAAAGAAGAAAAGAGAGAAGAAAAAGCCAGAGGGGGGGGGGGGGGAAACCCAAAAAAGGGGGAAAAAATCCCTAAAAGGGGGGAAAAAAGCCCTAAAAGGGGGGGAAGCCCTAAAAGGGGGGGAAAAAAGCCCTAAAGGGTCGCGGTGCAGATGTCGCTCGCGAAGAGCGGGGACTGCCCCAGAGCAGCGTGAAGGAGATGCTTGTTCGGTGACAGAAGCAGGTGCGTTACCTGTTGTCCACTAGACGTGGGAAGGGTTGCGGTGAGGTGGAACTCAGGGAATATACAGGTGGCGGAGGAGACAGGAGCAGAGGGGGGAATAGGGTGGTAACCAGACGGTTTCAGCTCTTCCCAAAACCCCGGAGAGTTTGGGGATAAATCCGACGTGACATTCAAGGACGGATTTGGCAGGGGCAGCAGCAGGGTATTTTGTATTTGGCTAGAGCAGGCCTTTTGGACAGAAACACTGCCTGGAGCGAAGACCTGATGAGCTGAAGGCTTAGCACGTTGTTCCAGTGGCTGCGCTCGCCCTCGTGATTAAAAACGTGTTCCTCATTTCTAACCAGAGTTGTCAGGCTTCAGTTCACACTCGTGGATTCCTGCCTTTTTTCCCCAAAGACAGTTCTGTGGTGTCTGGTATAGTGACTGCTCCTAAAGATAGGCACTATCATTGAGTCATCTCAGTCCTCTTCTTGGTAAACCAAACAAGTCGAGCCTCTTCAGCCTCTCACCGTAAATTATCTTCCCCGTTCCCTCACAGGTTTTTGTGCCTTTTTTTTCTGCTGCTGCTGCTGCTTCAACGTTCTAGGGTCCTCTTCAAGCATAGGTACCAACATTTTAACTGGATGTCAGGATCATCAGTGTAGAGGTGATATAATCTGTATATATTCTTGTTTCCCAGTCCACTCTCTATAAACCGAAAGATGATTGTAACTCAGGTTGCCGCAGCATCACGCTTAGATGCATTGGTATCACTCCCACGCGTGACCCTCCTTCAGGTTCATTTGCAGCGTGCAAGCTGCACGCACCAGCACCAAGGACCAAGGGAAGTTACCGGGAATACCCTGGCTGTTGGGCCCAAATTTGTAACTCTATTTGCAGTTAGATCTCACCTCGATGCAGCCACAGCTGCGTGGCTGAGCTGCGAGCCTGTCCTACGGCTCGGTCTGCCTCAGGTGCCCGTGCCTCTGCCTCCCCCCACCATCACCTGCCTTGGCCAAGACGCTTCTCCTCCTCCTCTGCTCTTCATGGAGATCAATGAAGCCCGTTCAGCCTTTCCAACACCCTTTACTCACCATCATGCCAGCCGCTGCCCTACTTAGGACCCAGCTACTCCCACTCAGTCCAAGATCAAACCTGGTGGTCCCAGCCAAGACCCCCACCCCAACATTCAGCCCAACACCCCCCGCCTCTATTTTAGCCCCTGTACTGGAGCAGGGGTCCCTGTTCCACAATAATGGTTGGGACAACAGGATGATCATACACAAATTGGTCAATCTTGCCCACTCTTCCAGCATTGGAAACGGTCGTTTACCTTACCAAAGGATTTAAGAAACGGGACATTTATTTACCAGTCTTTACCCTGACATTTCTTCCCAGCTTATGAAAAATCAAAGCTTTAGAAACCTCCAGTGCAAAAGGTTGCATCTGAGTCTTCATTTTAACAGCCATCAATGGACCTGTTCCTATACCATTTACATACACTTTTGACCTCTGATACATAGTGAAACGATGTTACGTAGTTTAAATATGTGTCCTCTAGTATATCTTTTAGAATACAAAATATTATAATTTCATTTGATGCTGGTTAGTTCTTTTTTAATGAGAAAGAGAGTATGATTGTTCCCTATTTGCCTCTATGCTATTCACAGTTTTATAGACCTCTGTCACTTCAATACCTATTGTTTTTCTTCCAAGATGCAAGGGCCTATCCTAATCAGCCTTACCTAGCATGAAAGCCATTGCATTCCTCTCATCATCCTTGTGACCTTTTCCTGTAGGTTTTCGAGCTCTGCTGGAACTTTTTTGAAATGTGATATCTAGGAATGCACGTAGTATACAGGAGGGTTCAGCCTCATTCTTGCCAGTGGACAGTGTTTTAATATGGAATAAAAAATCCCCATCAAGAAGGCACAAGAAAGGTTATAAGAGGGCAAGCAGTAAGGCTGGATGCTAGACCTGCAGTTGGGGGAACACAGTCCTTGATAAAACTCACGCTTATGTCTCACGTTTTTGGAGAGTTCCTTCTTTTTTGGCCTTATCTGGATGAAAACCAGATTTGTTTCCTGCTTCCACAATACCTCCTCCCACGCTGTTGGCACAGATTGAAGGAACTGACTGAAGAAATTCTGATGTCTGGAACCCATTTGACTTGACTGCCTGCTGACTACCTTCTTCCATTGACCAACATCAACTGGTCCCAGTATAGACCAGCCGTGCTTCTCCTCCCCTGCTGCAGCTTTTGTCAATGCTCCTCCACATCGACTGCGTTTATACTAGAGACAGCAGAGCCTCAAAAGCATGCCCTGTGCATGCATCAAAAATCAGGTGAAGATTTTGATGTTACTTAGTTCGCATGGCAATTAATCCCACAAACTAAAGATCTTCCTGCAAGAAATCTCTGTCTCTTGTGCAAATAACTGCACCTTATTATAGAAAGCTCAGCTCTACCTGAAGGGCAAAGCTGTCAGCCAAATGTCATCACAGAGCTTTAGGAGGATTTTTAAAGGATCTGGATCTCAGACCACTGACAAAAACTGGGAGTCAAATTAATTGACTTGGTATTGCTGTGGGAAGCCAGTGCCAAGAGCAGAAGTCCGCTCTGACTGACTTACAGCAGTCCCTGCTGCTGAGGTGATGTGATGGAGTTCCCTGAAGTACTGGGTTGTATTTTTTGGACTAGGTATAGCACAATGTTCGCACGAAGTGACAGAAATGAGGCTGGCGGGAGCCTAATTCACTGGTGGTGGATTGCCAGGGTGGTGCGGGTTTTCCTAGCCAACCAGAACTGTTGTAAGGCGTTATTCGCTGCTATAAAGGAGTTCATTACCAGCAGGTAGGATAGAAGAACTCTCAGATTAGAAACTAAATTGACTGATTGTTGGTACGGCACTTTAAAAAAGGGCAGCGGCACCAACAATGCAAGCCTTCAAAATGTTTCAAGTACCCAGACAAATAATACCAGTTTTAGCTGGAGTCAGCTCTCACACAATTAGTTTTCATCCTTTAGCTTGCCATTGGGCAGTGGCTGGTTTCTAAGTGAGTTTGCTCAGGAAAGGAAGATTAAACAGTTCTTGCGTAGATCAACATCCAGCAAGAACCACTAGTTAGACAGCGATGGGGCATCTGCTTTGTGCCTACTGAGAACTGGTTGCACCGTTGTGCAGCTGAACACGGAGCAGAGTTCCTCCCCTGAAAGAGTCATCTGCTATTTTTGTCATCAGTTACTCACAACCGTCTCTTAGCTGCCCAAAAGGACGTGGGTTGGACCTTTTGAGATCAGAATACTCTAAGCTTTGGATGTGGTGGGGCAGATCGGTGTGGATTTTTCCTGTGAACAATGTCTTCTTTCACTGTTGCAGCATATTGCTGGTTATGGTTGTGAACTGGAGGCAGTCAGGATTCATGAAGAGGCTCTGGCACCTTACATAGCTTGTTAGGGTGGTATCTGAGAGCTTGAACAGATCCCCACAAGACATACCTTAATGAAAAACATCTCACAGTTGCAACTGGTAGTCATTTTTGAGAAGGTGGTAAATTTTTGGCACTTGAGTTCACCGAAGTATTCCAGTACAACAGAAGATGACTAAGTGCTAAAACCAGCAGGACCTGTTTCTATGAAATAGTCTGACTTACCCATAACGCAGGCAAGAGGCGTTCTTACCCTACCCATTTTTGAAGAACAATAGAAGACGTAGGGAACTGCAAACCTCCATACATCAGATACAGACTTTCATAAAGCTTATAAAAAGAAATAAGCATTTGATGTCTGGTTATGTACATGTATATACATTTTTAAACAGCATGGATTAGTCGAAAAATTTTTTTTTTTCTTTCATGAGGACATGGTTTTATAAGGACATCAAAATAGAAACCACATCACTTTCTGGAAGCTAACGCTGCATGTATATCAGTGTGATAATTGTAAATTTTTATTAAAAATTAAATACGAGGTAATTGTAATACTTCATCATTATCTTGGGAGGATGTTTTGAATAGAATACCAGAGAGGTCCATTAACAACTCTGGAGAGTCTTACCAACCTAATATTAAGGTGATATAAAGCTGGGAGGGATTATGCATCCTTAGAGGATATGAGTAGACTACAAAACCACTTTGATAAATGGCAGAAGATGGCAAAATAAATAACATTGGTAAAATGAAATTTAGTCGAGGTAATATAAAATGATTCATATCAGATACTTAGACATACAAAGGTAGATTTTAGAAATGCAGAAAGGCGGCAATACAACAGAAATATCTGGGAGTTACAGTATTATTAACATACATTCAGACAAGGCTCCGAATGTATTTGGACACCAACATATATTTGGGCAAGTGTCCAAAGCCAGACAGGAATGACAATGTTTTGTATGCCATAGCCGTAGCTGACTGGTATTTTAATGTGGTTTGTTACCACATTATGTTGGCTTATTTTTGAAAGGAACCGGGCATTCTCAATGAATATCTGCCTATGGTGAATTTTAGTTCTCTTCTTTAGTTCAGTAATGCCTCAGATTGCTAAATGCCAAGCCTGATGTAGTATCTATAGGAGGCGAACCTAATTTATAAAGTTCTCCATAATTTTCCTCTAGTGAATGTCATTGGAAATGATGAACTAACTGGAAACTCAGAAGTCAGGTTGTATATTTGCGTAAATTTGTTTCTATTGAAATCTGAAATTAATCTGCAGAAAAGAAAAGACTTCACATAGATCATGCTAGACATTACAGATCAGCGTATTAAGCTCACGAAAGCAAGTGGAAGTTCTTCCATTTTTTGCTGGGTTATGATTACAACCCTGAAGACCTTAACTAAAGCCCTGTTTATTGGACTGTCTTGTACTAGGGCTCTGTAAAGGGTCACAGCCAAGGTAAGCACAGAACAAACTAATAAAAGAGTGTATTACCTTCAGATGGTCTGTCTAGGTGGTCAGAGAAGTAGTCTCAGTCTAGTCCTTAAGCCTCTAAGATTCTGCGCAGTTTCTTCCCAGACTGGCCTTTCAAACATGGCACAAGAGTGCAGCCAGCTGCTTGAGAGGAAATTAATCCAATTGTAAGAAGCAACACGGCCTAAACGAGCTGCTGTGCAGCAACCCCTGATTTATAGCTAGGGTCCTACATTACCCTTGCGATGGACTGAAACCAGCTGCTGGGGTTAGCACGCTCAGCTTTCCTGCAGCAGGGCTTGACTACGGTGCATCGGCAGGTCAGCTGCCCGACACCGCTGATAAGAAATGACATTTACTTGCCAGAAATTCACGCAGGGTTAGGTGATACCATTAGGTTCTGCTGAAGGGCTCCTGGACTGCACCAGGCAAGCTAGTAATTTTGGCAGTGGAACCTAGAAAGAGGTTCTTCTTCCTGAAAGACAAACTGAGAGCGTGATTCAGAAGCCCAAATGTAGGCATCTAAGTGCCCTTGGAGATCCCTTAGCGTATACCTCTTCTGCTGCAGAAGGGCACTGGTGCTCCGTAGGCTCAGTATGTCCTCGGTATAGCTGCCAGCCCCATGCAGTCATCTTGGCTACTCTAGGACATCTCAAAGGGAATGATACACCTACTAGGTGTATGCTTATCGCATACAGGCGCAGGCCAACTACGCTACTATATGTGACCGGTTGGTTGGCGGAATCACTCTGAGAGCTGCGTGGACCACAATGACCAGAGCTCCAGCTATCTAATGGGCACTTACACCCCTAGTTAGCTTGTAGGCACACATCTATGTGTAAACAACTATATTTAGGTGTTTTATTACATACTCGATCCTGCCCCTAATCTCCCTGAGCATCCATATTTCTGTGGGGAAGGTGTACTACAGACTGTCTTTGCCACTGGATGTGTAAATGGACATTTCTGATCTGACAGCACACAGTATCTCCTGTCTTGACTTCCAGAATTCCTAAACCGGGCACTTTCTACCTGTGCCAGGTGTAGGACCTGACTTATCAATGTACTCAGAGTAGGCCCAAACCCCCCAAAACTGTGTGGTTGTGTTCTCCAGGACATTAACCAGAGACACAGGCTGGCATACTTCTTGAGCCTGAGCAGGCTTCTTATTTAGGGGATTTATATGCCCTGAGGCATTTAACGTGTAGATGCCTAGGCCTGAGATAATCACACAACACTCCTTGTGTAGTCAATGGAGAAAAACAGGCATCTCCAGAGGATGATCCATACCATCCTAAGACAGGCATTTTAAATATGTAAGCTAAATCACTGAAAAGCTCTCAACAGAGCATGCGAGATGGTAAGTTTAAAGAGATGAAATTCTGCTTCTAGTGACACTGGAGAGCTAACAAGGTGTAGGGAAGATCTTTTTCTGAGATTCTGGAGAATCTGAGTTATGCATTAACAAATAATGGTAACAAATGTTCACTTTAGGAATCTGATGCAGTGACCAAAATTATCTGAACACAGTGAGCATGTGCAATATTCCAAAATTAGCCTGTTTCATTTTGTAATATGCCGTGTTACAGCGTGAAGCCACCTGGCAGCTGGAGTGCAGGCAGCCTTTGATGTGCTCAGGAAAGACATCTCTATTCTTTCACTTCGGTGTTTGACCAGGCTGAATGAACCAGTGGCATCCAAATGGGCTCAATTCTGTCCTGAATAAAGAGACAAGTGAATAAGCACATCACTCTCCTTTTGCACGTGGCAAAGTGGGCCAGCAAGATATTGGTGGTAATGTGCTAAAATAGAATGAGTGCTTTGTCCTCCATCAGTATATCATATCCAGGAGTTTGCTTGCAGTCAGATTTGGGAGGAGTCAATTTGTCAAAAAAATAACCCCCAAAACAACTAGGTGAGCTGGGAAATTTCAGGATTTGGGGATGAACAAGTGAGTGCAAATTACACGTGTTAATCAATGGCACTGCTAAAAAACACTAAAAGCAAAACTAAAAAAAACCCCACATTGTCACCATAATTACAGATAAAATCAGAATTAACAGTGCATAAAGCTGTTAAAATACATTGTCAAACAAAGGTCATTACAAAGCAAACCGCAAACCAGGACACAGGCAAAAGAGCACAGCCAAATCCAGACTCAGCAGGCAGAGCTGAGGACAGCCAAAAAAGAAAAGGACTGATCCAGGCTGGGGATGGGAAGCAAGGAGCAGCTTCGTTGCTCAGTAAATTTGGCTTATTGAGAGGACAGGAGGACCCTTACCAAGAAGGTAAGAGCAACTAAACAGTATACTTGCTTCATCATTGTCATAACCTAAAAAAATCCCCATACTCATCCTGCAACAGAAATGTATGGCTAACAAACTAGAGGCAATTTTTATTCTTGAAATTGATGTTAAAAAGGACAAAACCCAATTGTTTTTTCTTAAGAACATTAAAGCAACAGCATTTCCTGGCTGGTGGTGCTTTGTGGTGGTGTTTCTTTGTAGTGAGAGCTACGAGTTGAGATCAGGAGATAATGTTAACATTGCAAGGAATGCAGGAGAAAAAAACCCCATGATGCATGTTTGTGCTCATTAAATGAATTCTTCAAAGGAATCAGGATGAAAACAAAATAAAGATTGCCAGCCACGCATGAGTAACAATATTGAATGTTCTGGATGTTTTTTAACAGAGCTGGCTGAAACTCTGACACAAGCAGTTCACCCTCATGCAGGTGTTTGCAGTTTCTAGAATGCAATGATCATCTCCCTGTTCTGCTCCACATGAAAACAAGGATTAATTTTTGCGTTACATTTCTACAAAATTTGTCACCCTCTAACACCACTCATAGCTCTCCTTAAAGCAGGAAAATACTTGACAGGTCTCAGGGCCTGCCAGAGCAAAAAATAAAGCATCCACTAAGTGGTAGTGTAAGCATCATGTTAAGGCTAAAAAGATGGAAAAGCAACAGCCCTTTTCAGCACCATCGGTTTGAGCAGACACAGTGGTGGGACACATATCTAACTTGTAACTGCTTTGGTGTGTTCTTTCATTTACATTACAAAGGAATGTTTTTGGCAGAAAGTCGGTGTAAGCAGCATTCATTATTCCTTTAAGGGCCTTGATAATTCAGTATGTTAATACGCTGCAGGCTACCAATGCCGTCAACCATCCACCAAGATATAAATTAAACATTGTTCCAGCATCACTATTTCTGTATGCAGTCCTGAGATTAAACGGGATTGGAGCTCAGATCATGGGGTGAAAAGTTGTGATGGTTGATACTTTTGTGAGACAATTCGGGCCAGGCAGAAAACACCGGGAACTGAATAAAACTTGTGAAAGAAGCCATCATTAGCACACTGGGTCTGAAAATAACAGAAAACGAGACAAGTAATTCAATCTGACAAAAAACTCCCCCCAACGCTCAAGAGGAATCCTCAAGTACATCTCTGAAGTCTGGCTCAGATACAGAAAGGAGGAGTGGGCTTCTTATGCAGCTTTGGGCATCTACAGCATGGGTGTCTCTAAATCGTTGCTCAGAGTCCCCTTATGGTCAGTGGAGAAAAACTGGGACTTTTGGGTCATCAATCATTTAATCCTAACGCAGATGTTTAAACTAGGCCTGATGAAGTGCCTCTTTCTTTGTCTTCTTTATAAAGGGAGAACAACTGACTTACCTACAGGTAGACATCTCCACTGAAGATACCCAAAGTTACCCAAGAAGAGATCCATCTTCACTACATAGACACATGTTAATATACCAGGCTAAGCTTGTTCTGCTTGGCCATCTGGTGAATGACTGACAAACTCAGCGGGTTTAAAGGACTCTCGCAAAGCTTGGTCCTGCCGGGATGGCAGCTCCACACTGCAGTGGTGTCGCACAGAAGTCACAGCGCAACTCTCAGCACCCAACTTTGCTGCAATGAAGTAGCCGGCGAGTCTCCACAGACTTGCTCGATGGGGAATGAAGAAAGAGGGAGACTGCCATAGCAAGAGATTCAGAACTCTAATCGGACTTTGGTGCTTTAAGCCTGCATCTATATTAGTGTTTTAGTCTGGATCACAAGAGAGCTTTTAAAGCCAAGTTCCCAAGCCTTCCACCTAGTGGGCTTTGGTTCACATTATTCATTCACGCAGTCTCAGACAACATGAACTTTATTTGTTTTAGATCAAGTAAACCAGAAGATGAAGTCCAAGAGTATACCGAATACGCTCCAGATGCAATGGGCATTCAGTTCATGGGACCAGATTAGGACTATTCTGAAAAAAGGAAAAAAAAAAAAATCCCTAACATTTTTATAGTGTGGGTGTCAGCACTGACTGTTTTGCTCTTCAGATGTGCCATTTGTTTGCACTACCCGCTAAGGTAACGTAAAGTGCATAGGGCCCTGGAAGAGTCCCTTGCTCCAAGCACTGCTCATCAATGGTCCATTGGTGTATAATTACCAACACTGCTTTAGCCACAAATCCAAAACACAGCACCATGTGGGCTGTTATGAATTAAGTTAACTCCATCCCAGCCAGACCACTATACCTTGGAGCTAATGCTCTAAGTGACCATTACAAGAATTGCTTCCTAAGACATTATCTATGAGCGCCTTCATTGCTTCACAAGCTTTAAGGTCTTCCTCATGCAATGTATTTGCATACTTTCGGGGAAGTTACAAAACTCTCTATCCTTCCTGTAAATAAATGGACACTTTGATTCTCAGGAAGAAAAAATTACATGCTTTGCATACTTTGTTCCTTAATAATTCTGACTAAAAAAAAAAAAAAAAAAGACTTGGCATGTTTCCATAGTTACTTCTTTTTAAGACTAGTAAACTGTTTCAACTCTTCATAGTTTAATCTGAGTACGTGGTTGAAATTGAGTTTTCCTGAGAAGGCTACATTGAGTTAAATTCTACCAAAGCTGCTACCAAAGGATCAAAATATCTTTTACTTTAAAAAAAAAAATCAACAAAACAACCTTTATGAAGTATATTGGAACAAGGATATCTCACTAGCTGTTTGCTCTGTAAAATAGGTGTATTAAGGAAAAAATATCTGTAGAATGACTTTAACTCTACACCTATAAAATTCAAACTTTGTGGCACTGATTTGCTGAGATAGCATAAAAACACCAGAAAGGCTAAACATAATGTTCTGCAAGGAACCACAACACATTCATTTTTGCACACTATATACAAAACTAAAGGGACACAATTCAATACATCTCTTGATAGCTAATGTTTTTTAAAACCAGAAATTTAAAATCAATCCTTGCGATCTTTGTTCAAAAGTATTCCTACTTTCACTCAGATAAAATCAGGCAATAATACAATTACAGCTTCTCTGCAAGGCAACAAAATAACACAGACAATTCTGGTCCTCTCTGGGTATCTCTATGTGTAACACAGTCTCGCACATTGATGTAATACTGCTTCTTCATTCTCTAACCCTTCCCATTCATTTGCAAAGGCGGTGTAAACTAAAATAACCAAGAATTCTTCTATTGAAAGCATTTACTTCCTCCAGGAATGGAGACAGATAGCAAAGTTAAATGATATAACAATTTAGAGAAAATCATACAGCTTCAGCTGGGAACAAAAAGTTACATCCTTCCTTATGCCTACCTTTCATAACAGCAGCATCACTCCCATTCTACTTGTAAATGAACCTCTTATTGCTTGTGTTAAACCAACATCCACTGGTTCCCATCAAGGACTTACTGCTCCATGCTCCTGTACAAAGCCATAGCAAGCTACGTCCCTGACCTTGAGTAAATCACTTGAGATCTCAGTTCATGTAAGCACTGCTGCGAAAGTCATAGAGCGTATGGCAGTACAGCAGCACTCTTCACCTGCAAAACTAGCTCTAAATTAAGACAAAATGCAACCGAGGGATGTGAAAATGGAACACGGAGAGCGTGGGAGGCTGAATGAGATGGGTAACAACGAGAAAATGGCGTATCTTCACTTTGGTGGGCTGCAAGCAGAAGGCGCAGGACTCGGGGATGGATCACGCGGTTTCTTGGCCCCAGGGTTTACCTCAGGTGCCTACCAGGCATCAGCAAAAGTCTGTGGGACGCCGTCGCCCAGCCTGTGCAACGCTATTGCCTTACACCCCCTGAAGGGGACGTCAGCACCAGATTCCTGCCCGGAGGGCACGGACCAGAGAGTCTGGCAGCAGAGCCGACCCCTGCTTCCCCACCTGCAGGCGGGTTTGCTTGCTGCCAAGGTAGAAGGTTTGCAGCCAGGCTGCCACCAGCACAGGCTACAGAAATGCCCACTGTCCCCTGGTGGGTAGCTTCTGCTGTACCCACTCCCTGCAAAGCTGAGTCACCGGGTACAAAGTGCAAAGACAGCGTTCAGTTGATGTGACACGCATGATGAGGCATCCAAAACAAGAACACAGCATTATCAAGGTATTGTGGTAAATCCCATAGTAACCTAAAGAATTTAACTGAGAACATGCCGTGTAGGACCTCTGCCTATTTGGCCCAGCTAGTGAAAATTGGCTTTCTCCCACTCCCATATCAAATTCTTTGACCCTAGTGTGATGTTAACTCTGCAAATCTCTAGGCTGAGCATTCCTCCAACGCTAGGCAAGAGCTAGTTGTGAAGCCATTCTTTCAGCTGCTGCTCTTATACCAACACTTGAGGTTACCCGAATGAAGATGTACACCACGTTCACAGGCTCTCGGCAGACTTCTTCAGTGGGGTGTGCGATTCTCAGGTGTCTGGTAACGTCTGAGATGTCCAGGGGTATCAGAGAAGCCCAGTATAGCAAGATATGACATAGAGCTTCTGGGAGACTTACACCCTAAAAGCAGCATCTGTCGGCCAAGCAGGACACCTGAGGACATCTCAGTTGGCAGACACATTTGCATGGACAATTTAAGAGACAGCACAGGATGGTTGGAAATTTAGACGTTAAGTGTTTGTTTACTTCCGTGCTGTGTCTCCAAGCTCCACAACAGTTAGTGGGAAATCTAACCAACAAGGTCTACTGTAGTCAATGACAACCTAATCAACACAGCTCAGGAAGCCTAAAAATGATTTGCCTCCTTGCAGAGTAGAGACACGATGGCTAGTTAGCTGATGCTTTCTACATTCACTGAAACGGGAGTATTCAGCAATAGCAAGGCTGTAGACACCTACACTAAGGGATCAGTCTCAAGCGGGATCTTTCTCACCTAGCCAGAGCATTTTTGACAACTGTGTTCTGTAAGACAAAAAAAGCTAAAAGCATCGTTGCTTAGTTTTTACTTTCATGGCAGTGCATTGGTTTGGTGATGGGTTGTGGCAACTACAGCAGTGAGATATTCACACAAGAACCACATTGCAAATAGGTATCACAGAAAAAAAAAAAAAAGGCCTTTACTTACTTAGAAATGTTACAAAATGTTCCTCCTTTTCTTTTATGACAGCACAATGACAGTCCTGTTTATGTCGTATCTCTTCATTGAAATGTCCCAAAGTCATAAAGCCTCAAAAATTCAGCTGAACTTAGACAGTTGCTAAGCTAAGACTGGCATCATCCTGACCCAGGCTGACTGTATTCCCCCATGCATCTATATCCATCTGCTATTTTCCTTCTGTTATGCCAAGATTATCCATCATTTGGGGCAAGGGAATGCCTTTTATTTTGTGTCTGTTCAGGACTAAGGAATAGATGCTACAAGAATACAAATCATCAGTACCACGGTGCCTGTGATGATTTATTCTCCCCTACGAGCTTGCCTCTTCTGCAAGAGACCTGAAATCCTTGCCTGCTTTTTATGAAGAGGCATGTACTTTTTTAACACTTGCGCATCCAATAGCTGGTGAAAACAATTCAGGATAATCAATCTTTTAAGATTTACTGCTAAGCATCAACATACTCAGTGGAAGCCAGGACTACTGGTTATTTTCTTTAGATTAGCAACAGGTGTCAGATACTCTTGCCAACTAAAACCAGTAAAGGCATGACAGGTATGCAAAGGGAGAGCTGAGCACGGAGCAAACCAGGGGTAGGTTTTGTTCATGGGTCGAGCATTTAGGCCAGGAAACAGGCCGAGGCCAGTAGAAGAGACTGGACTTCCATTACAGAAGCTTTCTGCTGATATTTGTAAAGTAATTACATCAGTAATTCTGCAAGAAGAAATCTCCGAGAAATCTGCTCCCACTAAGGAAAGTGCAGTAGCTATGGTTACCGAGCAAACGGGGAGAGGAGGCAAAGCTGAACCGTCGCTCTGGGCACCGTACACCATTTTTAACACCAAAAGCCTAGTTTTAGCTTTACAAAATACAACTATGAGAACAGCCACCCACGTTCCCCATTACAGCATGTGTATATATATATGTGTGTGTGTATATATATGTCTGTGTGTCTATGCATGTGTGTGTATATATCTATCTATATATATCTATAGTAGGATGAGGGGATGAGAAAGAGAACAAAAAAAGTAATCAGCTTTTAGACTGTCATACAACTATGAAGTTCGTGACGTACTCATAGGCAACAATCTTGTACGCTCGGTTCGACAGCCCAGGGCCAGCACCGCGGGACTTTCCCCAGGGAACTTCTGCTGCCACAAAGAAGAAATGGGTGTCTTCATTTGCTCCTGAGGATTTCTCAAGAGGTACAAGCAGTTCCCTATAAAGGAACTATGTCTATATTGCAGGCTTAGTGCAACCCTTCCAGAAAAGCTCCAATTAACCTTAAGGCTAATGAGCGTAAGTACTACTTGTAGTGTAGCAGCAGAATTATGGAACTTGGCATGTGCCATAAACCCCCCTGAGAAACTGGGTAAATATTTAAGCAATTAATCCACATTGAATTTCACATAAAATGGCTTCACATAGTCATCGAACTCATTAACTGGTGTTTTTGAAACAGGGTGGGGATAGTTTAGTGGGCTGTAGCCCTGCCCATGCGGCCGATTCCCCAGGCATGGATTGGGACCCAGGTGTGCCTGCATAGCCACCTTCACATCTTCGATGGCAATGTCTTAACACCATACCTATGCCACCTGATCAAAGTCCTCTCCCCAGTGGCCACGAGCATGGCCCATTCCACCTCCTCCCCACACTGCTGTCTCTCAGTCACCAGACACTTACTGCAGCGCAGTGCCTGCCATGCCATCGGCAAAGTACCCTGGATGCTTGAGTTCCTGGGATATCTGGACAATATGCCTGGCTGTGCCTCGGTGCACACCTGCAGTCGAATCGTGGTTTCTTTAGCATACCATGTAGACATACGCTCTGAGGCTGCAGTTCAAATTAGTCATCTAGGTTTCCTCTTCAGTCCCAAGGAAGAAGCAGGCACCGTCATCTCACTCATCTCAGGCACCTCCTCAGCACAAAACCCTTTCAAGGTTTTTATATCACTAAGCTAGTCATCTAGACTCCCTCTGTAGACTAGCTATGAGTTTGGTCACTACAGTTGGGTGAAATTAATCCCGTCCCTTACTAGATACAGTTTCCTGAAGGTGCTTCATTCTGGAAGGTGGAACGGGCTGCTACCAGTTTGTCCCTGTGAATCTCTTCTCCAAAAGGACAGTAGGATAGCAGGGGCTGTTTGGGAACAGCTAGAGCAGGGCTTTCTGCTTTAACACCAACTTCTAGATGAAACAGTGTCTAATACCACTGAGACACTCTAGAGTTCCTAAGATGTCCAGGCAGGGCTGGCAGACATGACACGAGACTTTTGTGAGACCGGTGTCCTTTTGGAGCAGTAGCTGGGAACCAGGAGGAGAACATCTTGGCTAGCACTGGACACCTAATCGTGTCTACCTGATGGCTGGGTGCGTGACCTACCTGTAAAGCCAAGGCAGACATAGTCAAAGGACCCTGGAGATTGATTCAGCTTGACCCACAACAGACACCATTGCACCAGAACACGAACACAAGGTTGGTAGGTAGGTAGGTAGGATGCAGGATTTAACAGAAACTCAGACTTCTGGAGCAGCAGCTGGAGGCCAGGCAGGATATCTAGTAAATAACCGCACATCTGTGCTTGGGGATCTCAACTGAGCCTATAGATTCTTGTTGCTTCTGTGGGCTGTTACTGGAAAGTCAAAGCATTTTACAAGAAATTAAACTAAAACCTGTACCAGCTTTCATCCACCTGTTTCCACGAGATGGCAAAATTTAGTCTTCTATTCTTTTCTTATATAAAGTCTTTCTAGACATTAGAGGCAGTCTTCAGTGTAGTTACATCTGCACAGGGCTGGCCAGTGTGACACTGGAGTCATGAGATACCAGTACCCTTTTGGACCAGAAGCAAGAAGCCAGACAGGCCTCGGGCAGCAGTTGCCTATGCTGGACAAGCAAATCACATTTATGTCATGGGCAAGATGCACATAGTTTTAATAGTTAAGACATAAGGTTTAAATCGCTTTCATCTTGAAAACGAAGATAAACCAACATACATTTAGTTTTAGGGCAGCAGGTTTTCATGGAGGGCTTCAGTTTCTAGCATCTTTCGGCATGATCACAGGCTGAACTCAGTTGCAATACAAATGAAATTATGGGAATTCAAACCCAATTTCTTTCCAACATTGAAAAGAATAAGGCTTCCTTTATTCAAACCAGTATACAGACCTCCTGCACTCATGCAAAAAGGAAACTTCTTTCTATACTATAAGTAATACTAAATCAAACTGAAGACTTAAGAAAAGAATTCAAAGTAAAAAAACAATACTATAGACACTGGTAAGGAATTTCATCTTAACCAACAGAGCTCAAGAAAAATGAATCACAGAAACTCTCTCATCTTGAGAAATTTATGCATCCTGTAATCCCCAAAGGGAACAATCGCATCTGATAAAAATCTTTAGACCAAAATTAAAAAGTAACAATAAAGCTGACAGAACTGCCTGAAATACATATTTTAGCAGAGAGTTATTAGAAAGTCAGCATAAAGTGCCTCTTAATCATACTCATCGTGTATCTAGTGGCAGTAAATCCAAGCAACCCTAGTTTCATATACCTCTGTAGACTTTATTTTATTGCTTACTTGCTTAGTAAATTTAAACTAGGTATATTGGCAATGTGTCTAGGGTGTCACCTGGAAAAGGTAAATTTCCATCACTCATTATGAACCTGCTTTAAAATATCCAGTGTTTGGAGCCAAAGGCATGAGTTTGCAAAGCTCAAATTATTGGTCAAACCATTAAAAAGATCCATCTTCAGAATATTTTTAGTCTTGGTGCAGTCATCTCAGTAACTCTGCTTTGAGGGGCACTCAGAAGTTTTAACCAGGGGTAGTCAAGATCTTAGGGAGGAAGCAGTGATAAACCTCCAAACCTCATCATTTCCACTTTTCATTTCAACAGAGTATCTACGAATCTAAACAGAAGATCTGTATATACTACCACATAATGACTTAGCAATATTGTCCATAAAAATTATAGTGAATAAATCAAACCAGCAGTGATGTGTTATTGAGCTAAGAGCTAATTTCTGTCAAATTCTGGTCATTACATCTTTGTTAACTTCTACGTGACTTTTCCAGGAGAGAGTGCCCACTAAAAAGCTTACTCTGCAGGATACCATTTGGTATACAAATTCTAAGTAAGAGGCTTTACAAATGTATTTAGTACATTAAACTTTTCAGTTACTAGCAATTCCAACAAATGCTTTAGAAGTTAAGAGTGTCTGAATCCCATAATCTCCTGGATCTCCCAGTTCCCCCAGGAAGAGACAGATAAACCTGGACTTCTTCCCAGTCCCACTTGCTAAAGAATGAATAGCATTAACATTGCCAGAGCAGGATGTGAGGAAACACGCAACACTTTCCATCAGGAGCCATGAAGTCCCGTGTCAGATGTCACAAGAGTTTCTGAGCTATTTCATAGTGTTTTAACAAGCAAAAGGCAAAATTAATTCAGTGTTTAAAAATTAAACATTCAAGTTCTCATTGTAATTAGTATTAAAACAGGATGGAGAATTTACATAAAGTCTGACAACAGGCTTTTACATGCCAGTTGTAAATTATTTTTTAAAGCCAGTTATTATTTCAAATGTTCAAAAACTTCTGACAAGGGACTAATTCATAATATTGGATTACTGGTCTTAGTAAAATGGACACTGTTGTCTCCAAAAGCCTAAATTATTGTGAAATCTCAGATGCATTATGTTGTCTGCTTTCAACTATATTTAACACTGCTTTATTATTTAAAAATACAACTTTGAAAGTAAGATGACAAGAACTAGATTTATTTGGCCTAAAGGGAGAGGAATTAAAGGAAACAGCTAGATAACTATATAAATATTCACAGAAAAAAAATAATGAAAGGGAGAGAAATATTTCCACTGGGATTAGCTGTAATAGTGTAAAAGGCTAAAGCTGAAAAAAAAAAATCAGTTTAAGCTCTGTATCAGGAAAAAGTGTTTTTGAAGACACTAATGTTGGCTGGACAGAGAGGAAACTGTGACTGCTTTTCAAGTGAATCAACCGATCCTCTTCCTTTCCTCCCTCCTAGGCAACTAGAGGGGTTCTTCAGCCCTTTCAGGCTTAATTTGCTGGGTTTTGCCATCTGATTCTCCAAGTCAAAGAGAAGCAGTTGGCTCTTGTTATCTTTCTGTGAGTCACTAAAATTATTTGAATTGTTGAAAGATTACAGGACGTCAAAGTCTCAGGAGCTTCTCTCCTCCAGTTTCACCCACTTCATGGATACCATTAACCACTGGAGAAGACGTCTTAGCTTCTAGATAACTTGCAGGAAGGTATGAAGACAGATGAGGAAGGTAATGAAAATACTGTGGTACCTATCAACGTACTCAGGCAGCGCAGGACTCTGAACCTACATGAGATCCTGCACATCAGAAGTACTGAGGCACTACTGTAGAGGAGGTTTTGAGGAAACAGATGAACACTGGACAGGACTATCAACTCAGTCCCTAGGTGGTGGGGAGGTATTCAAGATGGCACGATATCCTAAAGAATTATGCTTCAGCTTATACAGAAACATCTGCAGTTAGTCCTCAGGGCATTCGTTTTCATTCTGTGAGGTGAACAGGACTGTGTCTGCATATATGGCTAAAAATTAATAATTGGGTCTTTCTCTCATAAAAACAACCAGCAAAATCTGTTGTTCTGCTATTAACCTCGAAAAAAGCAATGTCACGCCCTTCCCCAAAACAACTGCCACAAGAGTATAATGCCCCCCTGTACCGCCCCAACAGGTTGGCATTTATGGATAAGTAATGCTGCAAAAGATGTTCTGGAATGAACTGCAAGCACAAAGGCTTGGCTTCTCTGGTTAGACAAAGCTGTAAGATCCACATACCTCCCTCCAAAACCCACACGAAGAGATCAGCGCTGCCCTGTAAAAGACAGGGTGAGAGGTCCCGTACACTTTCCATTGAAATAAACAGAAACACACTCAGACTCATGAAGGGGAAAAAAAAAAAAGTTCATGTTTGTTGGAAAGAAACAAACCTATATTAAAAAAAAAAAAGATAAAAATACATTAAGCTAGAGAATAGCCACCAGGCTTTAAAGTATGCCAGGCTGTTTCTGACATGGATAAAATTCATGTCTTTGTTTTGACTGAATACCATATTACTAGAAGGTCCATGGAAAAAACAGAAAATACTGTGTCCATGATTGATTTTTTCCTCTCCTTTCTGAGAGTCTCCTGGTTTCAGGTGCAAAAGAGAGAAAGCAAAAGAGAGAAAGCAAAAGAGAGAAAGCAAAAGAGAGAAAGCAAAAGAGAGAAAGCAAAAGAGAGAAAGCAAAAGAGCGTGCCTTGTAAAATCTGCTGTGCCAGCTGAGTGGCTGGCAGTGGTAACCACCAGCAGCAGACCGGTAACAACCAACAAGTAGGCAAGGTGGATCTCAGCCTCACAGCAATTTCCACGCTGATTTGGATCACCAGAGTCCCCATATCCAAACACGTCTGTATTAGTTTTGGAAATCAGACCTGGAGCTTCATGCAATTAATTAGTCAAGCTCCTGTACAAGGACAGAGATCAAATCCACAATGAGTGTCTGGGGATTTTACGCTCCTTTTCTCCTGCTTCCTTAACTACTCCAAGCATGACTTTTTGCTTGGGTTTTTTGTTTGTTTCTGAAAGAACTTGTGCTTGCCAGTAAGCAGGGATGGGGACTGTGCAGCAAGCTGTTGCCTATTCACAGGAGAGAAAAGCAGGGCTCATTCAATAGAATGTGAAATTAAAACCCAATTCTGTTTCTCCACCGAAGTTATTTAAAAGAAAATTTGTTCTGAACTGTGACCTCTGACAAAGGAGGAATAAAAACATCTTTCTTAATGGAGACAGCCAAAATACAGTTAAATGGTGGTTGAGATAGAGAAATAAAGATATATTAAAGCAGTCAATCAGTTTGTATTCAGAAGTCATCCCAGCTCTCTGTCCTGCCTTTTATGACAGCTAGATCCCAACCGCGCACTGAACTCACTGTGCTTTTTCTTGTATTCTCTGAAGACTTTGGAGGCCAAAACCATAAACATCACCCAGCTTCCTTCATAATGAACATGCTTTTTAGGGGCATGCTTGGAAGCTCGTTAGAATTATCAGGAATGCACTAATTTCCATGGACTTTGGATCAGGCCAAGACTACCTTGGCCAAGATGTAACACCAAATGACTTGGCTCTCAACGCAATTTTACGGCAAGTACGAGCAACGAGGATTTGCATCTAAACCCACACAGCTTTCTGTGGCACGTGACATGAATTGCTCCCACAGGAAGACGCTACTTCCAAGTTGTGTTATCAAGAAATATTCCCTGCCTTTGGCATAATTGTTCAGTAATATGCATTTTGTGTATGGAATAAAACAGAAATGCTGACGGGCCAGCTTTTATGGCTGCTGACACAAACTTTCTGAGCGTAGCTGTGTAAGATCTGCTGACACAAACCTTCTCCTTGAGAACAGCTGCGATTGCCTGCTGCTTTGGGGAGGGGACGGGGTGGGCTCTTTTCTTTCTTTTTCTGCCTCCTGCGGAGAACTCCAAAGTGCTGGCTGCGCTGATAGGGCTGAAGTAGCTACCAACGCCTGGTTATGGTACAGATGCGAGCATCTAAAAGACAAAGTCAGTTCCCCTCCTGGCTTCATCCTCCATTTGTCTTTCAGATTATTTAATAATCCCATGCTCAGCAGTATTTGGATAAGATGGACCATATCTAAAGTGCTCCAGTTAAAGCTGAATAGAGCATTATGCGTATTCTTCTAAACTGATAAGCACTAGGGATAGGCAAACTTCCCACAAAGAGTCAGATGCAAGGCACGATTTACTTGAAGGTTAGTGAGCATATTCACAGAAGACAAGTGCAGCTAGAGGGTAAGGCAGCAGCTTCTTGGGCTCTGCATTTCAGGGCACAGTTAGCATATAAGTGTTTTAAAAGATACTCAAGGAGCCTCCCAGCTCCCTGTTCAGCACAGATAATGAAGAGCTTATGTCTCCCCTTCACCAACAACAAAGTGCTTAAGGATACGCTTAAAAGCTTTTTGCTGATTTAGGGCCTCAGTAACTTGTCTGCAAGGATCTGGATGCCCACGACTCCCCCTTGAAAGGAAAAGTGCATTTGAGTCCTGGAGGAATTGATGTGCATTGCAAAGTCTTTCCTAACAGTTGCCACAGCAGAAACCTCATTGCTTAATTTAGATATCCTACAGCAATTACTGCCAAGTCATGCCTGGGTTGGTACAGTAGGCATTTTGAAACTCAAGCTTTTCTAGAGTTGCAAACGTTCATTTTATTGGTCCTAAACTTACCCTAACATAGCGCAAGGTTAGTCTTCTGACTTTCTAACCACGCTGTTATTTACAAATGTCTCAAACTCACAGATTTTTTCAGCAGAGCTGGTCGCTTCCTCAGTATGACCCTACTCAGGTGCGAAGGCGTAAAGTGCAGCACTCGCCAGAACGGTTTGATTGTTTATCCTGAGCAACAGCCTAGAGCTCCTGAAAGAGCAATTGAAAAAAGTCAAACTAACGCCTTTGCACAATCACAAGTTACAATTAAAAAAAAAAACAAACCCAAAACCAGTACTTGTGCTGTAAGATACAGTAAGACTGGGGTGCTGAGCCTGAGCCAAGCATGCTTTCCCACTGGTTGCAACAGAAGTTGTGTGTCAACAGACACCAGGCACACACTCAGAAATGCATTTTTTTTCCTTCCCCATTCATGTCAAAGATGATTAGACCTTGAACAGTGTAATATCTGTCCGGTGAAACCCCCTGCGTTGCTGACAGAAATCAATGGAGCCACGTTGCTCAACTCAGTCGGATGCAGAGAGAAAGCCTGGGCGGACAGATGAAATACTGCAGTGACAGACAAGCCAGTATGCTGGGCTTTCTTGTAATGCAAATGAACAAGCCTTGCCTGCTCCCGATCTTTTCTTGTAAGAACCATAGAAAGTGAAGCCTTCCACAGCTGCCCAGCATACTGACTTTATTGCCCAATTCTATACAGAAATTTCGATAGACTAATTTATCTTAAATTTCAGCAAAATGAAAACAGGAAACAAACTATTCCCCAAAGCTCCAGGGTTTAGAGTTGTCCGCAACCTTTCTTCAAATAAAAGATTTCCCTTTCCTGCACCAAAGGAACAATATGGAGTCTCACACCAGCCTTAAAAAGCCATCTTGGATGGTATGTTATCATCTTGTCCTTTGCTGTCTTTCCTCAAAGATTTCGTCCAGAATATAGTGGGACAGAGAAGGTAGTATTTGCGAGGTGACAAAAATAAATTGAAAAGCATTAGCAAGACGTAAGGTGCAGTCATAGCAAGCCTCTGTCAACTGTGCAGCTTGGAGCTGGACCTCTATCTGAAAAAGCAAACAAGAGGTTTGTGCTTCTGCTAGGTTTGAAGGTCTTACCTCTCCCCACCTCCACTAACAAGGTGGGGGGGGAGGAAAAAAAAAAAAAAAAGGTTTCCAAAACCTACAGACTGATTAGCAGCAAGACTTAGGTACCAGATGCTGGCACATTAAGAATTTTACAAAAGCAAGTCCTGTCCTTTCTGCAAGCTGTTGTAAACATCTCTGCCTCAAACCCCTCCAAAAATAGGCCAAATCTGCTATAATTCACGGACTAGCTAGCTGCAAAAATATTTCAGAGTGCCTTAACTATCTATTGCCTAAATCCTAAATGAGCAGGGAGACAAAGCAGAGTACAGCAGTCACCCTGAATTACAGCAGAAAAATCACTTTTCCTGTCCCGAAACAGAAAACAGCAGTCGGAAAACAGGAGTTATTAAGCTTGGCTACGTCCTCACTCATTAAGACCCGACCTTTATTACTCGATTATCTCAAATTATTCCGTTTCTCCTTGAGGAGCAAGGCTGCGTGGACGGGTGATGGCAGGGGAGGCTGGTGGGACCGACCCCCTCGTACCGGCACCAGTCCAGCCAAACGGGCCCCACAGAGGACTGAGGGAATCATTTTATTTCTTTTAATTCTGCCACTAGGGATTTTAGATTGGTTTTCAGCTGGACGGAGAAGAGAGTGCTGGGGGAAAATAGCAGATTTGTGTCGTGCCAAACCAGTGGCAGCGCTGAAGACTGGGGTTTTTTATTATTATTTTTTAGTGTTTCGGAGGCAGCAGGGGCAGCAGCCCCTCCTGCCCTCCATCAGCTCCACAGTCTCCAGCCACAAAAAAAATCCCCAAACAGAAATCCACATTATCAAACTCATTTTCCACTCCGTTCTCGCAGCCCTGCCTCTGGTCCCCTCGCACCAGCCACCACAGGGAACTGCAGGAGTACAGACAGCTCCATTTTGTACCTCAGCACTTGATGAACCTTATAGACGCGGCAGAGCTACCTCCAAAATGCCGCTCCGGAGGAGGACGATGTTCAAAGGAGGCTTTCCCAAATCACTTGTTGATAGAATGTTTTTCTTAGAATAGCTTGATTTGACGCAGGTGGTTTGGGTAACATATATTTGAATCCTTGGCTGCTTTATATACTGCTTTTTGTTCAGGATGGCCAAGAAGATAATTTTGTGATGAATTAACTCTCCCTCTCAGAATCAGGCTGCGGTCCCTGGCATCTTCCTTTGATGGTGCAGGGGCTTTGGCTACGGGTGACCAGGGCAAAAGGCTTCTCCTTCCAGAGGAATGTGACACCACAGACCAGGCTCTTAGCTGATGACCTTGCCCTTTCGAGGCTGAGCAATAGCTGGTTGTCAGTGGACTGATGTGGGAGGACCAGTCCTTCCGTCAACAAGGGAGAAACCCATGCAATAGGACTTACAATAGGTATAGACGGTCTTTTCCAAACAATTACAAGTTCTCCCTGCATCAGCTGGACACAAGCCTGTTTCAAGCTAAAGGTCTATCAAGTCCCATCTTCAAAAAAGGTTCACTGTCCTCTCCTGGTACAGTACTTCCAGTTTCTGTCTCACGAGCCCGCAAAGGCAGAGCAGTCTCACATTTTGCTGCCTTTTGATTATACACACACACACACATTGCCTAACTTTTGCATTTTACACCCTCTTGTGCAGGATTTCATGCCATCTCCTCTCCTGCAAAATCAGCTGCTGATGCTCTATATTAAGTAGCAAGCTCTGTCCTTCCCCAGGTTTGCTCTTCTCTTTGTTTCCCAAGACTTCTCTCTACTCAAGCCATCCTCAGGTTGCTTCTGCTAAGCCTTTCTGCAGCCCTGTTTCTAGGTCTCTTTCTGCTGGCAACCATTCCAGCTTTAGCCCCTCTTGAACCTTCCTGGGCACCTACCTCTTCTCAGCCCGATTTCTCTCAGTTCCTTAGCTATGAAACACAAGATGTAGGGGACAGATCAGCTGAGAGTTGGTCCTCAGTCCCCCTTAGTGGGATCGGGCAAGCTCCACGGAGCAGACAGGGGAGCAAGAGGGACGCAGAGCAGGAGCTGCTGGTGAAAGGCAAGGCACAACCTCAGAAGGGTATAGTCCCAGCTGCTGAATGTTGAACTCCACAGGACTGTCAGCATCAGCAAGGATTAAATCAGACCTTTTGGCTCTTTGAAAATGCTTCTCTACTTTCTTCTCTTCTGCACTGATTGACTCTCTTTTTCCTCCACCTCCCTTCCCCAGAAAAAAAAACTGTATCCCAAATGTAACTGGATGCTTCTATATTTAAGAGATGAGAAATTAAGATGACTTGTTTGGAAAATATACTCTCAAGCAGGCTGCATGTCAAGGTCTTCAGAGTATAAAACAACTGTATTTTCTATGAACAAACAGTGGAGTAAAGTTGGTCAGAATATGAGAGCACGGGAAGTTGGGGGGGACGTACCCAGGTTGAGGTGCTTTTTTGGTTTTGTGAGAGTTGTCAAGATTTCAACACTTGCTTTCATTTTTTAATCAGGTGGAAGAGATGTGCGTTTCAGTCTCCCACATCCCACTTGTGTCCCAGTGCCTGTGCTGCAGGTTTGCCCTCACTGTTCACACACAAACCACAGTCTGGATCCAAGCACATTTCTCAAATATTCATTCGAAGTAGAGAATATTTCCACAAAAGGGTTTGGTTTTCAACAAATTATCAAGAACTTGTCTATGCCTAAAACCTGTCTGTTACTATTAAAGCAGAGTGTGCATTTCAAAGGTAATGGATGATTCAAATTATTTTTGGAAGCTCCTGTTCTATTCACAGAAGCATCACAGAGAGCTGTTCAGAACAACTCCATGTATAGGCAAGTCCCTGGAGCCAGGTAACGAGCCAATGTTCCTGCTTAAAAAAGTGAAGCTCTCTCCCCCTGCCTATACCTTTTGATGTCTCGGTTGAAATTCCCTTCAGAAGAGCAGACATTAAAAAACACCTTAGATTGCTAAGCCATGTGAACTAGCCCTACTGGTGACAGCCGTATGCATTTGTCCATCTTTCAGGTTAATCTGAAGAGAAATTAAACTGGACAGACCTGTGAAGTTTCTTTGAAGTTCAGCAGGGGAGTTGGAGGGGAAGGCTTCAAGGACACAGAGGTCCAGCCTGCTGCTCCTGCCCTGCTAACACCTCCCTCTGTACCAGCCTCAGAGCGCGCAGTCCGTGACTTTCTCTCACATCCCCGCAGAACTAGTGGATGGTACTAAGCCAGCAATATTAAAAAGCCTGCGAACGCCTCACCAAAAATGTTTGCACAGTATAGGAATCTTGACTCAAATGGACCGAAACAAAATCCTTACTTCCCCCTCTTCACTAGATGCAAATACAGAGAGAGGGCAATAGGGGAGTAAAACCAGCCTAACGCTGCCTTAGACAATACCAAAAACATCAAATAGATCAAAAGAACCGCATGATCTACTAAAAAAAAAAAACAAAAAAAAACCACCAAAAAACACCCAAAACAAACCCCCCCTTAGCAATCAAGAAATCATTGTGAACTTTTATGCACCTAAAATCCACATATATTTTTCAGACTGCTGAAACTGGGAGATGATGAAAGCATAAACTACTTTTCCTCTCATTCCAGATTAAAATGTGAAATAGAAATTGTTAAATTTTGTTAAAATACTCAAAATAAGTCTTGCTTTTAAAATTAAGTGACAGACCACAATCTGAAGCAGGAACTTCTATATTCCTTTATAGGTAATTACCTTACTTGCTGTAAACAATGCATTTGGCATATGTTCAGACAACATTCCAGCCTGCAAAAATACTCAAAGAAACCAAACACAGGTATACGTGTTTTCAAGCCCTAACCAACATTTTCCATTTCCCACCTCCGCATTTCCACAAATTTGTTCTATTGTACATATTAAAATCTTACATTTTCCCATGAAAGACCTTATATCAACTCGGTTCAAGTCTTTGAGCCGGACCGCTTTCTTTTTCTGCCAAGAATCTGGAGTTGCTTTTCTGGCTGCCAATAATTATTCCGTTCCTGTAGACAAAGACATAAATCCGTGCTGTTCTCCATTTAGATTTGTCTTTAAAAATTCCATGGGGACTTCAGGGGAAAACTTTCCATTCAGTTTCTCTCTGGAGCCTCCTGAACTGACAGTTCAGACATCAACTTGTCTTTAATATTTTTCATTTTTGATCCTTTTTCTCCCCCACTTGGAAGAGCTCAGCAGTTCATAAAAAAAATCTTACCAGATATTTTCCATTCAACTTCTTTTGCCCTCTGAGTTTCAGTCCTACTCCTTTCCTATCCTAACCAAGCCATATGACACAGTGAGTTCACATAGCTCTAACCAAATCTCTGAAATAAAGAGCAGCAAAGTCCCACAGAAAAGCATTTGAGCCAACACACACACATCTCTGCAGGAGATAGAAACATTAAGGATAGGTAAAAACACGCTGTCAGCATAAAGTTTGCCACTGGAAGTATCAGAAAATAGATCATCGTTAGCAGTAGAGCTTGTCTCCCAAGGTTAGTATCACCAAGCACCCCTCAGTTTGGGTACTTGCTGAGACTTTTAGAGCATGCAAACTTCAGCGAGGCTGATCACAAAAGGGAGCTGATACTCTTCACTTTCAAGAGGGAAAGTAGGTGATAAATACACCCCGGGAGAACCCTTTCCTGGGGTCAGAGGGGAGGCACTGCAATGGTCATCAGAAGCACCAGGGTCCCCAGAAGTCAACATGAAGGACTCCTGGGCGTGAACACGAGTGGCTGTAGGACTTTTCACGAGCATCAGGACCTTTCAGCAAAGAGCAGACAAGTTAGGTCACTCCTGGTTTTGCAAACCTATACACTATGACACACACCTACTCTGAGTGGCAACCAAGACAACCGATTTTGTCACTTCTAATTTCAAAGGCTGTACGCTACACACAATTACCCCAAGGCAATAAAACATGATCTATTTAAATTTAGATTCGATCTGCTCTTCCATGCAGGCAGCACAAAGAATATTGTAGCATTTAATCAATTAGAATCATAGAATCACTGAATCATTTAGGTTGGAAAGGACCTTTAAGATCGAGTCCAACCGTAAACCTAACACTGCCAAGTCTACCACTAACCCATGTCCCTAAGTGCCACATCTACACGTCTTTTAAATACCTCACATTAAAGTGCACACAGTCAAGCTGCAAGATCTTAATTAGCAGCTCCATTAATATCAATGCAGTGAGTACAGTCACTGCTAAGAATAAAAAATAATAAACCTACCACTGTGCATATTTCATCGGTACTTTGTGAACTAAGCATAATCTAGTGGCATCTCAACATCCTTACTAAAACCATTTGCAAGCTAGGCAAGTTGCACGAAGTTCAACTATTTATGAAGTTCATAGCTATACAGAGCCATCTATTTCTAGCCAAGGAACAGAATATGAATTTCATAGATCCTGGAATTATTTCATTTGTCAACATCACCCTATCCCTTGCCCATCAGAGCTGAGTTATTTTAGCAGCACTTTTTCAGAACACCTGAGCCAGCAGGTGCTTTAGGCTATAGAGAAACAACTGGAGAAAGGCAGCCTTCAAATGATGCAAAGCCCAGAAGTTCTTAATTGGTGGCGATGCTCAGTGTGTTTATCCTGAGCTAAGAGAAAAGAAATGGGGTCTGCTGGACCCTCCCGTAGCCTAAGAATATACCCAGGGTACCAGAAAGTGGGGTGAGGCTGGCTTGGAGCCGACTTCCACGCTGCCGTAGCTGGGCAGCCCTCAGCACCCCAGCTGCCGGGGTACAACTGTACAAACCGCGGGCTGCCCCGTACCACACGCTTAAAACCACCACTAGCAGAGGTGCCATGTGCCCGCTTGGCACCTGTGGGAGGACAGCATCGCAACCCAAGCACAAGAAGGAGCTCTTAGCAGCCTTTACGATAACCCTGCATTAGGTCTTGTAATAAGCACATCCTTTCCGCTTCCCCAGCGGTACAACCAAACAGTGCAATCTATCTAAAACATAGTGAAAGCCTGGAACACAATGAGACAAACCACCTCGTGATGGTATGATTTTGGGAAACACGCTTCACCGCAAAGAGAGAGACTCCAAAACAACGCGCGCTTCTGCGTTTACAGAGGAAGCGCCGTCAGCTTTCACAAAGGAGAAAGTGAAGTGCAGAGAGTCTGTCCAAAGCCAGGATTAGAGCCCATCTTTCCGCAGTATTATTTTAACAGCCTAACAACGTGACCAAGGCAGCAACAAAAATCCCCTGTTAACTGTAGCAGGAACAAAACTGGATCCTCTCCTGGAGGGGAGTCAGTGCTGCAAACGTAAGGCTTATGCAACACAGCCTCACTCTACTCTCCCTTTTGGAGAGGTAAATAAGGTGTAATTTAGCTATCATATTACACTGTTCAAAATAAGCAAGCCCTCAGCTTCTTTTCTGAGGTTCTTTGTAGTTATAGACTGCAATGCTTCACTGAAGTTTGCTTATTACATAGAGTGCTTGCTACAAAAGCATATTTCCATTTAATTCACCCTAACATCCTTAAAACCAAAGGTCAAAAATACAGAAACAAAAGCCTAACTGTAGCTAAGTAGGTCTTGGATGGAGCCCAGAGCTGACAAGAACCAAAGTTTCACACAAGAATAAAAGAAGCTTCAGCTTTTGTGTTCTGCTTAATTAAATGTGCTTTATAAGAGAATCAGTTTACAAAAAAAGGTTTTTAAAACACAGAACCTAATTTGAAGAAAGCCTGAATCAAAGAAAAAAAAGTGTTTGCTCACATTTTAAGTTAATTTATTTTTAGAGCTTTAAAAATCTTTGTTTGCATATGAATGCATATTTGTGTGGCAGATGTCCCACACCTGTTTGCATTTTGCAGGACAGTTGTTTTTACATGTTTTTATCTCAATCATAGCACAGAGAAAATTCAAATCTAGAATCTCCTCTCTCATTTCAGGGGCAGTTATGACTGAAGTCCACATGTGTTTTTCTTCTCCTCTTTCATTCAAAGCAAACTCTTTTTTTCTTCTTCCATGTAGATATAGGTCTTCAAAGTAGAATAGCTTGTCACAGACCTTTAAATTCTCCCACACTGAATTAGAATCAGGTACAGTGAGATTTACTGCATAAAAAGAACTCTACTTTTGTATAAGCATCAAGGACAACTGCTGCTCTCTTTCACTGTATCATTGCCGCGGTTTAACCCCAGCCAGCAACAGAGCACCACACAGCCACTCGCTCACTCCCCCCACCCAGTGGGATGGGGGAGAGAGTGGAAAAAAGTGAAACTTGTGGGTTGAGATAAAGACAGTTTAATAGGACAGAAAGGAAAATAATAACAACAACAACAATAATAATAAAAGAATTGGAATATATAAACCAAGCGATGCACAATGCAATTGCTCACCACTCACCAATCGATGCCCAGTTAGTTCCCGAGCAGCGATCCACCCCCCCACAGCCAACTCCCCCCAGTTTATATACTGGGCATGACACCACATGGTCTGGAATACCCCTTTGGCCAGTTTGCCCTGGCTGTGTCCCCTCCCAACTCCTTGTGCCCCTCCAGCCTTCTCGCTGGCTGGGCATGAGAAGCTGAAAAATCCTTGACTTAGATTAAACACTACTTAGCAACAACACGCTGATGTTTTCAGTTATCAACAATATTTTCATACTAAATACAAAACATAACACTATACCAGCTACTGGAAAGAAAATTAACTCTATCCCAGCCAAAACCAGGACAATCATCAAGTAAGTGTTTACACTTAAAATCAACAGTATATTATTTTCCTCCTTTGAAGGATAAGTCAGTCACCTCTCTTCCCCCTTCACCTCTCCTTTCCCTCACTAGCAGCTCTTTGAAACTTTTAATACAATGTTTTTCTAATATTTCACTGGTAAACCTCAAGGTCAGGTCGCGATCTCCAAACAAGCAACAGCTCTACCCAAGGACTCCCACACATTCGTTCTTCCCACAGTCACTCCCTATATTACCAAAACTGGATGTTAGGCAATTACCTAGAGCAACTATGTAATCAAAAATGTCGCTTAAAAAAAAGAAAAAAAAAGGAGAAAATTCTGCTTCACCTCTGTGTTAAGAGTTTATAGGGAGAAAATTACAATACCTGAACTTAAGTTTAGAAATAAGGAAACATGATAGAACTGTCCTCCTCTTCATCATAGAAAAAAAAACCCAAACCAAAACACAATCAATGCAGCATGTTGAGCTTAACATGCAAGAATGATATTGTCCTGGGTGGTGCCAAGAATCACTTGGACCAAGTCACTTTTGCATCTTGGCAGAACCCCACCTCAAGGAAAAAAAAAAAAAGCTCATGCCTACAGTCAGCAACTTCCCACAGGTGACTTGCTGTGGTAGCTATCCAGATTACCTCTCCATGGACCCAATCCAAAACTCATTACTGGCAACAGGCTTTTGAAACAGCCCTGTATGTTTTTTCACAATGGGAAAGCTCTATATTTAATTGATAGACTGGAAAGAATCTTAAACTCTTTGAAGTCTGAGATTAACAAGAGAAAAGGACATAACGTTTGCCTTTAGACTGGCAAGTGACACCTGGGGGAAAAAACCTCTGTGATCTAGAAATAATGCAATTTATACAGTGCTCAGTATGGTGCAAGTACATCAGAAGATACCTTTACAATTAAAAGCCTAGAGGTAGCAAAATTACTGGTTGCTCCCTATTACCAACACAATTTAGTTATTAGACTTTACAAACAAATCTTTCGGAGAAGCATGAATGGCATTCAAAAAATGAAAAAATTTAATTAAAATAATTTTATCTTAATTTATTTTAGCACTATGCTTGCAATTGCATTCAAACAGCATTAACAAAATAATTTAATATCAAATAAAATATGAAAATATACAAAATCCTGTAATTTCACCATTTTATTGTTTTAGGATTTCATAATCTATTTAGAATAAACTCTGCTCTAGCTCTTCAGAAAAGCGGCCATATTTGAAGGAATTAGCATTTTTAGTAGCATTTTAGGCCACAACACAGTGGTGGAGTCATTACTCAGCTGATCCACATAAAAGCTGTTTTGCTTATTTAGTTTTCAGCAGGGTCAAGCCACTGAATTAGTTCACAGTTTAAACAAACATGGTCAGCACAAGTAAAAGGGCAGGAAAGCGTGGCCAAGGAAGAACGCACGAGAAAGACTCCAGCGGTCACCTACACTGATGAAACTGAAGATGGAATTTCACTATTAAACGCACAAATAAGTAATGCTAAATATAGCCAAGTTTTTTTCCAGCTGACACAAAATAATGATTCTAAACCTAAAGCAAATTTAAGTAAGAATAATATAAAAAAACACAGCCCACAAATTCAGGATGTTACGTCCTTTCAGGAGGTTGTCCCTCCTCAACAGCACAGCCTACAACCAGTACTGTCATGCAGTGGAGGACGTAACCACGCTCCACCACCCTCGGAAATATCTCTTTGCGGAGGGAACCATGTGTATGAGGAAATGCTACCCTCTATCGTTTGACTAGTCTGAACAGCTAACGTCTCCTTAAAATGATCATTTTAGGAGGCTAACTCTGCTTTTCTTAGAAATTACTGCACAAATCATGAGTTAAACCCCCACAAACCTGAATTGCCGGTGTTTGTTACTGCACAGCCAGACCTCAACCTTCTTTTCACTCATCAACTTACTCCTTGGCTACAGCACTCTAATGGGCCCTGTGACTCTGGCTTGTCCTCCGATTCCTTTTTCCAAAAGGAAGGCAAGCCAGAGCCTGAAAAATAATTACTGCTTCAAATAATTGACTTTTTTTTTAGCTCTGCCTAACAGTTGAATTATTTTTTGTCCATTTTGTTGAAGCACTACTTCAAACCCTTACACAATCTTTCACCATTCTTCTGTTGTCTTCCCACTCCCATCACTTTCCAAACCCTGATATTTACACTCTTAGAACAGCTCTTATTTCAAAGATTTTATATTTAAATGCCTTTGCTAAAGAGCTGAAGCAGCAGGATCTGAAGACATAAGAATGCTATTGCAAAAGGAGCTGGAAGGCGATCTTTGAATTCAACTGTATTATGAAAATTTCTTAGAGCACAAAAGGTGTCCCCTTCCATAAATAAGAAAAAAAGAAAAAAAAAGGCAACAATATTCTTTCTGTGAAAGTCACTGCTTAAGAAGAGCTGCAAAACTACTCTTCATGAGGATTTAGACCATGCCAGCAGGATATTAGATTTAAAAGGAAAATTTTTTTTTCAGCTTATTCTACATTTAAAATGAGAAGCTCTACTTTTCTAATGGCAAATAGAACGAAAGAAACACAAGGAGGAAGAGGAAGATTCCCAGGACAAAGTACAAAGAATAATACAGTCTGGGGGGCAAGTGGCAGGGAACAGCAAGCGGAAAACACAAGGCAAACACCTTTGTATCTTTAATTCAGTTAATTTAGAGATGAAGTTAATCAGTGTTGACACCTCTGATGGGTTGACACCCTTTTGGGTAGGAAACAAGAATTGAGTGAATCTTAGAAAACAAAACCCAAACATTTAAGGTTGATTTTGATTAAATACACTACTGATGTGTCACCCTGAGGATGTCTACACTGTAACTTGTATGTACCACCACCTATAAAAAAAAACACAGCGCGACAGGTCTGTTTTAATCACTGCTTAAGGATGAAAGTATTGTAATGTATTATTGCTACTATTTAAGTTTCCCTCAAGCCGGCAGTACAGCTAAAGCATATTGTAAGGCCCTTCTGACCTCAGTCAGAACATGAGACACTGATGACATGATATAATGCTATTATTTGTTTACTGACACCATAATGTAAAATATGAAATACAGGTTGTCAGAAATACAATCAACACAGGGCTCACAATATTGCACCCTTGTCCTCCAGACGATTTCCAAGGCAGGGAGAGTAAACAGCCTTCTCCCAGCTTTCTTAGTTTCCACAGCTGAGAGTGTAGGATGTTTACAGTACCTGTCACTCAGAACTCTCAAAAACAGACCAAATGTCAGCAGACCTAGTACAGACTTCATCACTGATTGCTGGAAACACACAGATGTCAAGTAAAGGGAGGAAAAAAGCCCATACCCGTGACTGTTTTATACCACATGAATCCAAATCAATGTTAAGTCCTTTGCGCACAGGTTGGGAGGTGTAAGAAAAGTTCAAAATAAAGCTGAGTTTTAGCATCTCCAGAGGACAGCCACTGTTATTGCCACCGTGGTATTGCAAGGCTTCCTGCCAGTTCACTCCAAAGTACTCCTGAATGTCTTGAAGTTGTGCCTGCAGAGAAGAGAGAATTCACCATTTTAATGAGTGCACATATATACACTAACAAACAATCAAGCAGAAAAATTGTATTTGCATTCCATAAGTAAAAGTAGTCATGTAATTTTTCCAAAGGACTGGAAGCCTTCAACACAGTTTAAAAGCAATAACCTAGAGTGCTGGCTTAGAGGAATGCCTACAATATTTGGCTTATTATTAATAATCGGAGGAACGATGGTTCTGGGACACCTTTGAATACTGTGAAAAAGAGGATACTTTTAAAGACATGGCTTGGTAAATTAGAGTTCAGTATATAACAACAGATTACTTAACAGCAGTCTAGGTATATTTGAGATTATATTTTCAGATTAAGTATTCGGTTTCCTTAAATATATCACCTCTAAGGGAAAAGGAAAAGACAACATAAAAAATGAGAATCCAATCATAAATAACATAAAGTTTTTCTCTTGTAGAACAAAAGCCAAAATGCTCAGAAGAGAAAAAATTCCACTTAAACAGGTTTTAGTACAACATCAGAAACACTTTGAGACAAGATTATTAATAGTTTCTACTTTAAAAAACAATGCATGTGCAAAAAAACCCCATGTGCAAGCGACTGGGCACCTGAATTGTCATACAGAGTCACAGCAACCTACTTTAAGAAAAGTTAATTTGCTATTGAAGAGGCAGAGGAGCTTTACCTGAGAGCTTAACCCATAGAAGGTTGCCCCAATACTGGTACTGTTCTCACCATTACATGAACACCATTTATAGCACAGTATATTGGTCAGCTTTCTGAAGAAACTGGCATAAAGCATGTTTCAGTTGGATGAAAGTAACTGTACAATTTTCTCCTCTACCATTACCCGCATCTCATTCCAGTACTTCTGAAAATCAGGACACATATCTAAAAGCCCAGTTCTTGTGGCCACAAAAAATCACTGGTGAAGATCCCTTTGGTTGAGGCAAAGAACTACAGCAGCAGGAGAAGGAAAGAGGGGAACTATGTAATTGCACTGCCCACTTTAGCATTCATAAGAAGGCCTAGAGATTTGCAGGAGCCCGAAAAGTTGAAATAAATCTGAAGGTACAGATCACCTTCACCTTCCAGTCTGCTGCAAAATAATACAAACTGCAAGAGCAAAGAAGGCAAAAATTGCAAGGATTAAAAAGTTTCCTTCTCAAGCTGTCTGTCCTGAATAAATCAGTTCTCTAATCAGCAGCTAAACAACCTACACTAGTTCTGCGCTCAGAAGATGCATTTCTCCTAAAAAAACTCCACTAATTTTATATGTTGACTGGGGCCATGGGTTGGATCTCTCAAAGACACACAGCAGAAGAGGGAAATCCCTGTCCTTTAATCAAGCAGCCAAACCAGTCAGAGTGCCAGGAAAACCTGCAAGAAACCCTGGTGTTGGCTCAGCAATGAATCCAGCAGAAGAAACAAAAGCATAAAGTACAGAAAATCATAGAGCTGCACCCTCAGAGCAAGGAAAAAAAAAAAAAAAAAAAGGAGTAAATCTCAGAATAATCCAGGTGTGAACACATCTCAGGAGGTTGCCTAGTCCCAGCACTACTGGAGGCAGGGCCAGCTTTGAAGTCTCATGTGAACAGCTGCTGAAGACCTTACATTCCTCATTCAAGGTTTTCCACATTAAGTATGATTTGCAGAAGACGTTTCAACCTTTTACGAGAGAGAGCAGAAAAATAACATTGTGGTAGTCTCTGACTGAATTTACCACAGTACTCTCAACCTTTGGCAGCCAGGCATCTGATATTTCTATTGTTCACAGATCTTATTTTGATCCTCTAAGGGCTATGATGAAATTTTTTTTATATTCAAGTGGTCAACCATGATATCATCTTGATTTGCATCTTTTATTACTGATGGTTAGAATTTCTATTTACTATTATTTTATTTTTCTGGTACAATTCAAACTTCAGGGCTTAAAATCAGACAGTTGACTTTGAAAATGTTAACCTATGTTAGACCCTCTAACATTAAAACAGTTTTCCCAAGTTTAATACATGGAAAATAAATGGGGGAAAAAAAAAATTACCCCCCCCCAATAATCCAGTATGTCCCTAAGGCAAAAAAAACCCCCCTAACTATGTAAATTCAGAGAGCATGGATATTGTATTTGCTAAAAAGTAGCAGGAAAAAACCCAAAATGCCTGCTTTGGCTTTTTTTTTTTATAGCAAGAAAGAATTCTGCTTTCAAAATAAGCCTATGAACTATTGGAGCTGTTGGCCTCATATCTAAGAAAATTTATGAGAGCTAGTGCAATAACAAGCAACATGCTGTCAGCACACAAAGGAAGAAAACTTGTCAAGGCAAATGATGCAGTGACAAGGAAATAAACAGGTGAAGGAAAAAACAATCCAGAAATTCAGAACAAGAAAAATCACAATAAAAACTAAGCAATATACTACTGTCTCATACTATTATGGAATCCCAAACACTTTTGAGACTTACTATATATTCTCCGGCTTCAGCATTTAAATGAATGACATAAGCAACTTAGGACTTTAAAAGCCAGTTTTGCATATATACTTCAGATATGCTTCCCACCAGATAGTCATAACAACTTCAAGCAATTTAAGGAAATCTTCTGGGAAAAGCATTTATATTCAACACAGTATTTCCTATTCTGAAAGGTTTACATTCAAAACAAGCGACAGGAGAACATGACAGCAATGAAATGATTACAGTAAGCACAGGTCCACTGTATTTCTCCTGCTTCTCTGTTGACTGCCTTTGACTTCCAAATCATTTCAGGTGACTCATTTTTACCAGTATTTATGAAGTCTGAATGATGCTTCTAAGGTGAGATACTTGGGGAGGGGTAGGAAGTTACACGCAACACATCCCTTTGCCAAAATAGATGCCTACCGCTTGCTAGGCACCGTTCTTCATCTATGTCTAGGTACCCAGGGAGCAGAAAAAAACCCCCAAAAACCCCAACCAACACCAAAAACCAAAACACCAAACCCACCAACTTTCATTGCAAAGCATGTCCTTCTATAAGTGTCTGAGAAGAAATAAAGCTGGCAATTTGCCAGCAACTCCTGCACAAAACTAGGCTAAAATTCTGCAGCTGAGGGAGTTAAAGGAAGGCACTACCTGCACAGATAGCCACACAGGTGATCATGGTCTCGGCAAAGCTATCTATCACAACAGTAAGGACAAACTGCTGCAAAAAAGCCTTCTCCTCCAGACCTCCAAGAGGCAAGGTGTTAGTGAAACAGTTATTTAGCTGATCCTAGAATCTGCTCTCCCTCCCTGGCCTTCATTATCCTACTCTAGAGGTATACGACTGTAAACGATAATACAGAGTGCTACAAAAGAAGCAGCTGCTGAAAGAATGCAGTGCTACAACAAAACCCAACCACCCCAAAACCCGGCTGAAGCACTGCCCTGCCGTCACCTGGAGGAAAGAGATTCTGAATTGCACAATGCAGGTCACGCTATAAAGAGACTGCAGTCGTTCATCTGCTTTCATTTCACAACAAAGCACGAAATGGAAGGACTGAAAAGAAAACCTATTCTCTTCCCTTTTTCGCAAGTTAGATATTTAATTTCTTGTGATGACAAGAAGTTGGGCGCCAACATATGCAAATTACTCACTGCTCACTTTACAGAACATTTGTTACAGTCAAGAACCACTCGACTATATCAGCCAACAGCAGATGACTGGAAAATAAAGAAAAATGACCCTCAGTTTGTAAACAGGGAGAAAATTATCTATAGTGTGAGGTATAACACCTCTACAGCTTTGTTGGATGAGCTGACATCCTGCTACTTTCCGTGTACTTGCAGCCCTCTGAAAAAGCTCATCTGTCTGCTGCCTCTGCATCAGACACACCACTGTGGGTGGGACCTACCAAATGGGGAAAGTATCACTGAACATTATGAATATTACGGCATTAGCAAAACTAACGAGGCATTATTTATATGGTAAGCCCTCTTGTACTGCCTTTTACAAACAAAAAAATTTCAAAACGGTCTCCAAAACCTCTCCCTGATCCACCTGCAGCGACCCACTTGAGGGGCAAAATACTTGTGCTGCAACCCCCCTCCTGAATACAGAGAGCTTAAAAAGCAGCAGGCCTAGGGAAGACTTCAAGGTATTTAAAACTCTTCCTTCTTTGCCTGGTAGAGTCCTGGAGTAAAGACTCCGTGGTCTTTTACATTTGGAGATATATCCCAAATCACCTCTTTCACTGAGCTGCCACCCCTCGAAAAGCAACCAGCAACATACGAAGTACAACAGCCACGTCAATTTGAAGTAAGGATTGAGATTTGGACTCGGGAAGGAGCAGACAGTGGCAGGCATCCTTAGAGCTTAGCTAGGGTCTGGTGGATCCCCCTTCATATGTCTCCATCCTCGGGTGGCAGCTGTGAAGACCACGAACCGCTCACTTCTGCTGCTCTCCTACTGCATGAAGCAGCATTTCCCTCAAAATTGCCAAGTTTTTCCTCTCACCTGCCTGCTCCTGGAAGGGCGCGCAGCTTCAGTGAACAACTTCTGGTTCTGGTAACAATGATCTGCTACTGACTGTCTCCAAAAAAAACCCTGGCATGATTCTAAGATTACTTCAAGCCTGTGCCAATGAATTCTATGGTTTTTCCTGTCCTGATCATTCTGTGTTACATTTTGGATTCGTGCACTTACATATCTGGGTATGTAAGGAGGAACCCCAAGGTCTCCGTTAGATGGGGAAGACCTAAAAACAGAGATGGATCTCAGGGCTTTCCTTTAGCAACTGTATGTGCCTTCGGCTTCGAAGAAAGAAAACTATCCCATTCATTTCCTTCACAAGCCTTGCAGCTCTTTGAAGGGAGGGGATAAAACATAAAATAATAAATATGTTTCCTTTCCTATGTAACTGCTATAAGACACACACAGAATTAAAAAAAAAAAATCTGAAATTAAAGTCCTTAGTACATTTTTAAACTAGCCAAAAGAAACATTAGTTTCAGTAATTTTAAACTTCTTTTTCCCCCGGGGAGTCAGAAGCAAGATAGTGGGAGAAGAACGGCCACCACATAGAAGCCACAAAATACAGTGGAACAGCCCAAAATACAAACGCAAGCAGACTGTGGATAGGTAACTGCCACCCCCCCATCTTTCAATGAAAAACATTTCAAATACTATATGAATATATAAACTGCCACCAGATGTCAGTACAGCCCAGAGAATTGCTAGTTCAACCCTCCACTCCAGGCTGATAAGGATATTTATTTAACACCCCCCCAGCTGTCCATGTACACAAATCCAGCCCTGCCATCAGTCCTGAACGGAAAGAGTCACACAAAATGGGAAGTCTCACTTTCATAGGGAGAAGCAGCCCCTGGTGTGTGCTATATGATCTCATTTGCACGTTATCAACTTGCAAAAAAATGAAATACAGAGCTGGAAGAATAGGCATCGTTTTCTACTGCCGCAGGACATCAAGAACCAGCTTGATATCAAATAATCTCCAGTTAAGGTTCAACGCCCTCCTTCCTCATGCTCGTCAGACTCTCTAGCTACGGCACACGTCTTCACCCCACACGTTCGCATTCCCCCTGTTCCTAGATAACTTTAGTCTCCTTAGGTTATGCTGCAAACTGTTGGGGAATATTTAGCAACGAGGTTGCTAAGCTAAATAAAGCTTTTCTGCAAAACAAGCTTTAGCATGATTGTCCTTGTGCTACAGCAGAGGCTCCCTCCACCTTCTCCCCGTCTCATTGATTTTTGACAAGAGTTGTAAGGAAAGTGTCTCTGGAGCATCTCCAGCTGAGGCGATTTTACTTAGAAAATTCTAACAGCAGCACTTATCTCATTTCTTCATGCAAATAAATATGAAAATTTACAATTTCTCAACGGTAGAAATTAGTTTCAGCAAGACAAATGTGGCACAAAAACATTTTTGCTGCTCAATGTCCAAATTCAGTTACGCACTTTGCTACTAAAGCTAATAACTAGAAAAGTTTCACAGGCTACTTAAAGGGCAGGACTTACTTTAGACCATTAGTGCACAGATTGAAAACAGTCAAAAAAGGAATGAAACCACTCCTCCATCCTAAATGTAACCTTTATTATTTAGCCTTCACAAGAATTTTCAGCTTTCCTAGTTTATAGATTGAGCTTTCTATCCTACCACAATCAGCAAGTCTTACTCTGAAGCAAAAACACATATTAAGAGAACACCAGAATTTGTAGAAACCAAGCAGAGAATTCTCAAGTGACATCCTGATTACTGTTTTGTGAGAAATATGCAGGTAAGCAAAGCAACAAAAATACATTGACCTACGGAATTTTACATTAGGAGAACTTTGTTTTTAATTCATTTCTAAAGTACAAGAGTAATGTAAGAAACCAGGTTTATGGTTTTAATGCTGGCTTATTGCATGACTTTACAAAAACCTCTCCAATTTTCTTACCAAATGCAGTTAACTCAGTGCACATATGTTCTTACAGTCCAACATAAGAAACTTTGAAAATTATATATTTTAAGGAAACTTTATGTTAAATTAAAAACCCGTGAACAGAAAATGAACTTTTTAGGCTGATGGCTAGGAAGGGAATTTGCTGAAACATCTCTGTCATGCCTTATAGGGCAGTTTTAGCACAGCTCTGAGGTTTCAACTTAAGTTTTAAGCCTACCGCACTCTTAGACTTCCTTTGTATGGTATCATATCTCGAGTAAAATTGAAAGAGCAGCAAAAATACAGATAGACAGAGTCTTTTTTTGGAGCATTTACATTTTCTTAATATAGATGCTGGACAACTTGGATATTAATATGGAAAAGAGAAATAAAAAGCAGAGAGGCAGACAGCATCCTAGAAGATTTACCTTAATAATTGTGAAGGGGAGATGGAGTACAAACTACCTAGTAGTTGAGCAGCAGCAACCGCAAAAAATGAATCTGAAGTAAATCGCTTCACAGGAAACCCCCAAACCACTTAACATGGTATCAAAATTATGTCCAAAGGAAAAGCACCTCTAACTTTGTACCAAAACTAAGCCCTGGAACCTCCCTCCAATTCAGGTGAGCTACGTAGTCTCAGAAGTTTCTCTTGGAGGAGTCTGATCACAGACTCAGGAGGGAAGGCAAGTTTTGTTGCAAACCTGACTAAGTGCTTAATTAAATATAAAACCTACAAGCATGTTTCACCTTGCTTTTGAGTTTCATCAGGAAACCTTTGCACAATTCCTATTTTGTTCCATACAACTGCAAGCCTTTGTCAGGTTAAAACAAGAGGTAATTTATGTGCACTCTCTAAACTGGAATTTTTAATTCATGAGTCTTGGCTCTAATTGTAGCAAAGACCCTTGAGGCTCATAGTTTCTCTCTGTTAACTTCTCTCCCTCAAATTCTCTACACGTAAACACTTGTTTCTACAACAGCTCTTCTGCAAGTCATTTTTCCTCCCCTTTTTGCACATTCAAAACATGGAAAAACCAACCCCAAGTGCCTCGGTTTTACACGTGCCACTTGCTCAGTCTGAGTTCGATATGCCCAGGTGACAAGTACTATTCCAGTCACTCTCTCTTCAGGAAATCTCAAGAACATTACTAGCATCAAGAGTACATGACTCAACAGCCAGCTTGCACACTGTGCCAGAATAACAGAATAGCTGGCCCCTTTTCCCTAGGAAATCTAACTTCTCAAAATCAAAGTTTTCAGAAGGAAAGAAGAATTTCAACTTCTGCAGGAGCAAAACTGCAAAGCTGCACTTAAAAGTTACTTAATACTTCACATCAGCAGCAAAATTTGAGTAGAAAGAAGCTTACAGTCAGTTACTGTTTAAGTGCAACTTCATTTCCTAAAGTCTTTGAATTAAAAGTTTACCCGTGAGCGTCAAAGGGGTTTTTGCGTCCTTCTCCAAATTACCTAAACTACGTTCAGCTAGCCTCTAACATTTCCTCTACACCCACCAGGCAGCTAGCTCTGCTGCTGAATGAACTGCAGCAAATGGTATTCAAGCTGTGTGACTTTGATAGAGGCTGGCATTTCAATAGTTACAAGGCAGTATTTGCATAACCGACCAGATGGAATATGGTGGATGCATCCTTTTTCCTCTACTGAAAAAAGTTCTAGATAAAGATGCTTTTAAGAAAGGGAAATTGCCAACCTAAAATGTTGTCATTTTTACGTGGACAAGTAGGAATGAGGCTTGGCACAATGCTTGAAAGACTTGTACAGTCAATTTTTCTTGCCGCTGTTGGTTTAAGAGTGCTATTAAATTCACAGAGCAAGAATTAAGCAATGCAGGAAGCATTTCCTATTGCTAATGCTTAAGGTTACTATAACCATGTTAAAATAGTTTTGTTGGTTCATTTCTTTTTAATGATATTCCTTTTTTAAGGATTTACAAGTAAGTTTTATGGAAACGTATGCATTATTAGGGAATTTCCATCCTTTAGCAATTTTCCCCATCTTAGATCTTTCAATCTCCTCACCTCTTCATTCAGTACCCAGATTTTCATTTAATCTGTAAGCACACCACTCGCCTCAAGTTTCACTTTTCTATTTCCATCCTAGACCTTCTTCACGTTAACTTAGCTAACAGTGTTCTTGCCAAAGACCAAAGATATTTGCACTATTCCATCCCCCTGCATTTTGAGTTGTCAATCATCTTTTCTGTGACAGCCCAGACCTAACTCTCTTATTCAGCTACTTCCCTCCCACCCCCCATCAGAAGATCTTCGATTTGTTTTTAAAGCAGAGATCCTGAAAAGCTCTTCTGGACATTCAGTCTCTGGGTGATCTACTTAGCAATTTTTAAAAAACTGCCACCCTTGTGAACATGGTCCGGAAAACTGCCTCTACTTCAAATCTGTGTCCAATGGTACATATGAAATCTTTCTTCATCTCTCCATTGCTTCAAGAAAAATATGCCTGCCAACTCAAACACCTCATTAATACTTGCAACTCCAAAGACCCAGCCCAACACCCAGTCTTGCAGATTCTTTATGCCTAAAAATCTAAATTGCAGCCCTTTCAACTGATCCTTACGTTTCTGTCCCATCCAGTGACTCTTCCTCTTCCAGGTTCACTTTTACACAACGTTCTCCGACGAAGGAAAGGCAAAAAATCTTGCTGTGACTCCCATTCAGAAAACCACTGCCAGAAAAAATAGTCTTAGAAGTCATCCCTTTACATTCTCTTATGGCTACCCCTTCTCAGTTGAACCAAACAGCAGCTACTGTCATGGGCTAGGCCTGTCAAGGTCTACAATCATCTTTCCCCCCGTTAAACCACCTTCTCTACCTCCAGTGATCACAGTGTCAGCCTCTGCCCCTCCCACGGTGCAGTTTCTCTCAAGACTCATTTGTGGTTTCCTCTACATTGCGTTGTAACAGAAATGCAATTTCCAACTCCATAGCCTCCCGCACAGTCCTCCTCCTTCCTCTTCACACTGCCTACAAAAAAACATTTAAGCAATGAACTGGTGTTACTGGCTTACCAGCCCCACCAGTGCTGCCTTGCCCCGTGCTCCCCCCGGCACATCCACCCGTTGTGATCCAGAGCTGCATGAGGGATCTCACAGAAACCACGACGCTCAGCACCACCGCGCGCTGCAGTCACACTGAGCAACTGACAACTTTTATAAGTTATTTAGCCCATTTTAGGCTCAGGCTGCCCAATTAACACCACCACAGAAAAAAATTGAGAGCAGTAATAGGTATTACTTGAAGCAGCAACCCTAAAACTGAAAAAAGGATTTAAGCTCACCACTTGAACATAAAGATAGTACCAAAACTCACCTGAACATACTTCCTTTTCTCCTAAATAGGCAGTAAACTTAAAACTTCTTCATTAGTATTTCGGTGGGGCTCATCACTATGGTATGTGAGCAACCCATGAAGATCAAGTTGCTCATCTGTATTAAACAACAGTTGCTGCGGGATGAAAACAAGCAGGGCTTCAGTTTTACAGAAACTCAGCCGAGGTTTCTGTTTGGCAAAGACGATGTATTTGAAACAAGGCATGGATCCAGATCCCATTCGATCTGGTTTTTCCTGATGCATAGATTTCAGGTAAATTCAATAGCTCCTCTCCCTCCCCTCCACGCAACACAAAGCTTTTCCTTCTGTGTACTAACAGGATTAAGTGTCACATTTAAATTTCATCAAACTCCACTTTGTTTTCTCACCCCCTCCCTGAATTAGCAGATTACTGCTGAAGCGGGCAACGAACACACGGCTTCTCCCACTCGTTAACATCACGGACACGCTGTGGCATGAATCCAAGCTCTGTTTTCCTGCAGAGGATATAGCTTCTGCGGACGTGAACAATCTCCAGCGAGAGCTTAACGCATCGGCCCATTTCCTCTGTTGGAAGGGAGTCTCCCTACTCACACTCTGAACAAACAGAGTCCCGGAGCCAGCCCATGGACAGTGTTTACAGAAACAGCAATGTCACCGATAGGATACTTTGGAACAAAAATAGTATGAACTAAAAAAGAAGCAAGCAGCAGTTTGGGGTTTGGTTTTGGGGTTTTTTTTTTCATTAAAAAGTAGTAAATTAAGCATTAGTCAAATGTTGATACATTTTTTTAGTTATTTTATATGAAGGCTTCTTTAAAAACCACATCTATTTTACTGCGGTTAAAGTAAATCTTATGCTGAACAAAGGAACTGAAAGGTACCAATTTAGCAACAGTTCTGTATTTCCATCCCCACCTCTCCTCTTGCTGCCTAACTTATACACGTACAAATAAGGGGCTCAAATAGTGCCAATACAAAACAAAGAAATACTTTTTGGTTGTGGTTTTTTGATTCTTTTTTTTTAAATGCACTGAAAAACTTTGTATTTTCACAAAGTTTGGGCAGTCTAAAGGCAGGGGTAGCTGAAGCATTTACAAAGGTTCTGCACCATCTGTAATTCTTCATATATGCACTTTGACAACCCTATTTAATTAGCATCAACCTTTCACCACTTAGCATGCTGCTAAGTATTAGCCTATTTTTATTTTATTTATTTTAAGGAAGTGGAACAATACAGTGATCATCAAAAATAGTACATCAAAATAGTACATGCTGTACCCTATATTTAAACAAATAAATACAGACAACTATAATCCAAGAGTAGGATGTATAAACTCTAAGCTTCACAAAGTTCATGAGAACTATAACTTTCAGAAAACCCTGTCCATCTGGTAATTGAAGAGTTTTCAAATCTCTGTTCCTAACACAGGAATAAAGCAGAAAGCTGTTCTCTGCATGCATTTTGCCTACGCATCAAACTCCTAACATCATACGGTCAATGTATAAGACAAGGCAAGCAGGCCTAAGAGAAAAACGCATCACATTTTTTTCTTGCTTCTACCTCACTTCCAGCCCTATAACCCACCTGATGACTATGACAGACGCGGCTGGTAGGAAGCAGGAGGCAAAGAAGCGTCGGTTAGAGGCAACGTGGATATCCAGGCTCCATCCGAGAAGCAGGAAGGAAGAAACCCGAGGGTCAGCAGCAGAAGATAAGGGCAGAGACAGGCTCCAGCATAAGAATTTTCGTAAGTAAATGGCCTGGCAATGGAAATAATATTTTTAAAAGTTTCCATGCCTCCTCCCCCATCAAGGCTGCTAAATCGCATCCTGTTGCTCTGCTCAGGGCTGTGAATCATTGTGCTAACCTGGAATGGTGCCACTCACCTCCAGAGCTTCTCTCTGCTACAAAGCTTAGCAGGCTACTTCTCACAAAAAGTAATTTACAAGAAACCCTTTCTAGACCCAACCATCAAACAGTGGACAGAGGCTTTGTTTTCCTTCCCAAGTCTTACAACACCAGGAAATCTTAGAAGCAGCATAGGAAAAAAATAAAATTAAAAAAAAAAAAAACCAACCAAAAATCAAGCGACCACCTACGGTTCTGCCTGTGCCCTTCCTGGCTAAAGATGAGAGCAGGCAGCTAGTATTTCAGATTGCTCGATATAAGTGACCTCTCCAACTACCACCCCATATTAACTTCCTGACCAAGCTAAGTGAAAGCCTGCCAAATATTAAAGGGAGAAGAAAGGGATGTAAGTAGCTCCGGTACTTCCTTTCTGGAGATATTTTTGACCAGCGCTGCAATTCTACGGGTCTTATCTTAAGAACTGACATGTCAGGCAGGGTTCAGCAACATCCCGATTTTACCTTCTGCGCTAAACACAAACACGAAGAGAGGGCTGATGGCAAGTGCCACACGGGCTGTTTGTTAGGAGGCTACACGAAATAATCGGAGCGACTTGTGATGAGATGAAAGAGCCATGATGTCTACCTTCTCTCCTATTCTGACACGTTTACAGCTAGAAATACCCTACTCTCTTCAAGATTGCAGTGACTGACATTTGTCTGCTCACAGCCCCAGCAGGCTGCACAAGCTGCACTGAAACTACCACCGGACAGTATCAGAAATTATTCTGTCGTCACCATTAGCCACCTCAGCAGAGGTCAAAAACCAAGTTTAAGCAGCATGGTAACATATCCACCCTCTTCATAACAGAAAATCTGTCCTGGTGCTGTTCATGCCAGTGTCAGAAAACTTTGTTCTCGAGAGCCCAGCAACATGACACCTCCCGCCAACACAACAGTAATGTCGAGAGATGCTAAAATGGGAACCGAAGAGGAAGTTGAAAGTTAAGTTAGGTTCAGATTTTTAATTTTTTAAACAATAAAATCCTCTATTCTGAAATGATAAATGTGGAAGTGAAGACTGCATAATGTTCAGTTTTACATCATGCTTCTTCAGATTCTTTAGAAAGGTAGACGGTTGACACAATTTTTCTGCAGTAGAATTTACTGCAAACAATAGTAATTTCTCTGACCAGATTTGAAAGCATACACCTTGTTTTCTAAAATGCAAATATTTTGCTCTTGTTAAGTTTAAAGTGACTGGAAAAGGTCCATTAGTTACTTCTTTGGTCACCTCAAAGAAACTTTCCCACCAGCAGATAGTTCTCTCAAGAGGAGAAAACTGGTTCCAGCAAATCAATTCCAGCAAATTAAAGCACAGTATTAGCGACACAAAACAAAATGCAATCAAATCAGAGAGATGATTTATTGCTTACAATGAGAACTAGAGGATTTATACCTTCAGATGTCCTTTTCAGTAAGCAACTGAAATTCAATGCAAACTATTTCTCAATATATAATGGATGTCACAACCCTGATTTAGTTCATGATGCAATTTTTAGCACATGCTGTTTCCACTCACATACTTCACACGACAGAACAGATTTGCTGCAGCCGTGGAAACATCTTTAGAAAGTTAAAAATGACTTACTTTTAAAGCAAAAATGCTGTATCCCTACATTAGAAGTTGAACTGTACAAGTTTTATTAGGAGCTACTGAATCTCTAGGAACAAAGACACTTCACTAGTATCTAAAACAGACAGCAGACACTCTACAGATGCAGTTAGGAGCATTTACTTATTCTACAGCTTTCATAGAGGAGAAAGCATATCTGCATATAACACTATCTCGTAACTCAATACCCCTAGCAAGTGTAGTCTGCCGCCTGTTTAGAAAACTTCTCTGCAAGAGAAGCATTGACAAGGACCAAGTCTAGTCACCTGTGTTCCCATATATAAGACAGCAAGTGCCAGAAGGTTGAGGGACTTAAAGCACCAACATCCTTCCCAGAAACATTTAAAAATCTATTTTAGCTACGGTGAATGAGTACGCTTAGTCAGTCAAGAGAAGTTGTAGACAATAAGCACTGCTGAACACAAGGCAGACCGCGTGCACCTCATGGTGCGGACCCAGGCAGGAACACGTAAGCTTCAGCCCCGCTGCACAAGCACCTTCACGAACATCAAACAGCCGGTTGGCAGTGGAAAAAAACCACATGTATAACCACAGAAAAGTAGCAGACAGGCTTAGAACTGGGTCCAGCTGACACTACTGCAAGGAAGATGCTTTCCATACCTTTATTTTACGCTTGCAGCTTTTTGTCTGTGTCCCAATGGGAAACAGTTGCCCCTTCTTCCCCTCAACACACGTCCACTCGGCAGTATAAGGGCTAAACCAGTCTTAAATCAGCGATACTGACAAAAGATCCAAATCATTCTGAAATAACTCTATCCTCATAAGCAGCAAATGCAAAATGCCTGAGGCGAAAATGTGTTCAGTTCCAAATTTTAATCATTCAAACTCTGTACCGAAACACTGAAACACGTTCTCCTTTTCCTAAAGCTACCAATTTAATTCCATTTAACTAATGTGGAAAAACTGCAGATCTTCCTGCTGAGAAGGAGAAATGCTCAGATTAGAAAACTTGCACATTATTTTTCGGTATGAGTTCACAGCTCCTTTACAATCGGGTTTTCAACTCAGCACACTGACATGGAAGGAAGCGTAACAGAAAAATAAGATCTTTTAGCAAAGCTGATACCTGCATTCAGTTCCTCCCAGGAATGAAACACCCAACTTTCCAAGACAGCACCAGATATGTTCGTGTAACGTATCTTTGTGTCAGAAACAAACAAAAGAACAACAAGGCTTCTCTACAGATTTCCTCACACAAGACATGAAATCCTTCTGTGTAGATAGTTGCTATGGTGCAGACTTAAGGGGAAAAGGAGGGAAGATCAGAATTCTTGTTTACAGGTTTCCAGTATACTCCATTTGATCCATCTTGACGTTGAAACCCTTTAGCTTCCTGTCTTTAGGCTGTCAGATGGTAGAGGACAAACACAGCGTTACCAGCTTCACAAAGCTCCCACATGTTCTGCATAGATCTACAGAAAAACATCCACGTGGATTAGATGACAGACAGGAGGGACAATATAGTTTCAAAAAGAATAAAAGCCATACTAAATCCTGAGAGACTTCTCAAGGGAAAAGAGACTTACTCTGGGAATGAAATGCCAGATTATCTTTGAACACTGTCAACACTTCACCACAATGTAACACTGCACAGACCTATAAAAAAATATGCCGTTTTGACATTCTCAGGCGAAATCCTGATTCTCCCTAGAACTTCTTACGTGGGTTTTATCCAAACAGGTATGCCTGGCTATTTACAGATTCAAGAAGAACAAGACAAAGACATTTAGGGTAGGATTCAACTCCCGACAAGACACCTAAACCACATAAAGACACATCAACTTCCCCTACAGTCAAAAAAGCCTACAGGAAGATTCAGCTTACCCTACAGCAGACACTTTGGGTGTAATTCAGGTCCCTAGACATAGGTATCGGCTGTCAGTTTAAACATTCTGGGACTTCCACCTCACTTGCAGCTGCGTCTGTTGTAAACCCTGCAGGTCCCAGGTTGCATCCATCAGCATTATCCAATTTTCACCAATGCTTTAGAGATCCTAACGGGCACTATGTTTAGGAAGGTGACCAGAGGGCTGCTATCCAGGCCTCAATGGCTCTACCAAATAAATTTTTACCGACTATGAAGAGAGCGAGCATAGAAACTTGGTGCAGAAGTATAAAACTTAAATGTTTTTCATCAGTCATTAAGAGAATGCACCCTTTATTCTTTCACCAATTGACAAGAAGATAGCTATCACTTGTAGAATAGTCTTAGGCTATACATTATTGGGGTTTTGGTGCCATGTAAGAGATTTGGCCTTTGCAGTAACTTCTTCATGGTCCGATCTTCTAAAGAAGCAGCCAAATGTAATTTCTTCCCTAGATCAATTATTCACTTGCCAGAAGATTAGACTAGAAGCTTTTTGCCAAAGTCTTCTACGCAAGCTGCCTGCATCAACTGCCTTAATCAACTTCTCTTTAGTATGGTGCATAAAACCCACTCATACAGAACAGGTTAGTTCTCCCATTCAGTCAGTGACCTGTCTGGTTCTGCCATATATTGTATTTTTACTGAACGTGCAGGGTGGGGTAGAAGCAACTAGAGTATCCAGGATAATTCCAAGGTTTAGGAACTTGATGCAGTTTTCCTAAGAGAAGTACAAGGTTCCCTGCACAGACAGAGATGCCTTTAAAGACCTCCAGAGGGAGATGCTGTCTAATTTTTGGCATCTAAATTGCTTCGAACATCCATCTTAGGCATCATTACTGGCCACACCAGCATCTTGCTATAGCCTGAATATTCTACTCTGTCAGGTTACGAATACAAAACTAAAAAAATAAATAAGAGAGGAAACAAGACCTATGACAGCTTTCAAATTCCACAGCAGTTTTCTTGCTGTCTTTAGACTGCTATTTATTCATCCCCCACCCCAAAGCTAGTGTTTGCCATCACCTATTTCTCTTTCTTTACCTGCTTATTTTTGCACAAAGTGTAAAAATACTATTTTCCGTATCAACACATATACCTGGAAAGCTTAACTAATGCCTCAGACCATTTGCTCCCTACTGCTAGCAAACAGCCTGAACTGAAACAGTAGCATCTAATCTCTATTTGTGCTACTACCAGCATAAGAAATTTGAAGGGGAAAAAAAAAAAATATATATACACTGGAGGGTATTAGCATAGACCTCTTTCCATTATTCTTTGGTTCCTCTATCTTCTGGGATTTGTTTCCAAGAGAAGATAATTAATCTCTTGGCTGTTAACCCAGAAGCCCTCCTGACTGTGTTCTGTCTACAGAAATCAGACCTTCATCAAGGCCAGACTTGGACAGAACAACTAATAACGTCTGAACACTGGACGAAGTATTGTCCCTTCACTGTAAGGTTTACAAGCACACACAGTCCTCCTTTCCCATTTATTTAACAAGCATCTGAATGATTCCACTAATGTAGCTATAACCCAGTTCTCAGAGCTCAGAGACGAGAGACGCTGTGCAAGGAAACCACCCTGCACCCAGCACTTCTATAGCTATACTCATTACACACAATCCACCCAGTAGTAGGAATATTTAGGAGAGTCACAACGTTCCCATGGAGAGAGAGCTGAGATCTTGTCTGAATTAATTCCAAATCTACTGAAAACAGAGAAGAGCTTTTCCGAGGCAATTTTGGCAAGTGTTTCCAGCAGTAAGTATCCTGGCTTGCCAAACTGCATTTGGGTTTTGCTGAACTTATTTTATTTACTTGTTCAGTATGCTGGGAGAAGTAGAAACATTTGTTGCTGTAGAGAGTTTGGCTTACTTTGAAGACCTGGAACAACACTTAGAATATGAATCAGAGACTGACTGACTTAGGAATTTGATCTATTAACCTCAGCTCGTAGTGGTGTCGTATCCTGAAGTGTTAGAAGTAATCCGTAGCTCAGCTACTCCAGGTCTGAGACCGGACAACTCTCTGAACTCTCAAATGACACTTTTAACGTGTTATTTTTATATAGCCAAGTCCTACTCCTTTCAGAAACACCATCCAACACAGGCCATAAGACGACCCTGAAGATCCTCTTTAGGAGTCAAAACAGCACAACCACATTTTATGACAAAACCCGCATTCTTTGCTGACTGCATAGAGATAAATCCTAAAGGCCTGACTTTCAGAAGACATGAAGCATTCCGTCCCTCTCGCTCAAAAGCAAAGTTAGGGCCCCCGAGGACACCTTCAGTTAAAGGCCGATCCCTCCCACGCTGTCGTCCCCCCCCGGCTCCCCAGGGCTGGTCAGTGCTCCGCTTCCACCCTCTCACCGGGGCACGCAGGAACGAATGCTTTTGATCAGACCGTCAGAGGTGCGTACGCTGGTGACATCGTTCTCCTGACAGAGTCACGCTCAACTGCTCGACTCAAAACCCCGAGTGAAAAAAATCAAAGCATTTCAAATGCATGATCTACAGTGCTCGTTTTCAAGGTTTTGGTACCGGTTTTTCCCATGTTTGTCCATTCCACATTTTCAGCTTTACTAGCTTGCTTTTTCTCATTTTCCTTTTGCTGAGCAAGACATTCCTTCTTCGTGCCTCCCTCTATTCCCCTATCTCCTAGCACTCCCCACTACCTTGCAACAGGCCAGCAACCTTGCCTTCCCTTTTCCAACACAGAAGCTACATACTAGGTCATAGCCAGGGTCCAACTATCCTCAAAAGCACATACTGCTAGAGAAAAGTACAAAATACCACCCAGGCTTACGTTGTGTCATTTTTCTAACTCCTCACTGTTATAATATAAATTCATCCCGGAGGCACAGCATTTCACATAATTCTTTCCTTTGCCTTTTAAAAGCACATATTCTTACAACTCCTTCAACCCATTATCCAGTAGGCACCCGCAATGCATTTTTCACAAACAGAAAAGTCAAGTATAAACATACCCTAATTTTCTGATTTCTAAACATGTATATATACATTTTGGTTGTGTTCAAGATGAACAGTACCAGCTTGCTGCCCAAGAGATACAAGCAGACTGCTATATGACCTATTCCCATCTTCATTGTACCTTTCCAATATTTAATTCACTTGTAAGCTAACAGGAATAACTCTGGTTTCCTCTAGGTAAACCAACAAAGAAAAAGAAACCAAGAGAAGATAAAGAATCAATGCCTACCTCTCTCCACCCCAGGGAAACATACCACTCAACAACGATTATTCATTGACAATTATAGTTTTAAATCTGTTCACCAGTGTTTAATCCCTCTGAGACATCATATTTAGACTTTTTACTATTTCAGTTTTTTCCATCAGGATGTTTGGGTTGCCAAATCCAATATCCTGAAATAAATCATAAAGGCTAGTGTTTGTATGAAGCTACTAATCTGCCTGACTTAACCTGAAATAAAATTAAAAGATGACACAGTAGATGAGTTCCATTTCCCAGTATGATTTACTCCACTTACCTACTTTGGTCCAAGTCCTATTTCAATACTTCTGTCCAAAACCATGTCAAGCTGACAGCCTATAAGCAGTCATACACTCTACTCACCCAGTTAAGCCCCAGCACAACTTAGTTTCTACCTGTAATTTGGAATACTCTAATTTTAGCTTAGCAGTCCACAGAGTTTCTCATATTACTCCTCTCTAGCTCCTTGATACAAGTTACTGGCATATTCTAAGTTATGTCACATTTTAATAGCTGTTGTTAAACACGCTCCTGGCTTGCTGAAGTGGAAAGAATGCCATCAACGTTTGTATCTGACTAAAATCTAGCTTTTTAACTGCATACCTGACAAATCTATCAAGTATTGTTGTTTTTAGGCACTGCTCTATGACTTCAACTTCTACATGGCACTAACATTAGTTACTTTTGTTTCTAATAAAAATCTTTCTTTCTCTGACTGTCCAGCTGTCCTCCCTCCCTCCATGTCATTTTCTTACTAATTTTATACATTGCTTCATTATCTGCTAATTTATATTCATGGAATAAAAGCTGACAGCCATCTATTTAGGGATTTCTGGTGGCAGGAGGAAGGGAAAGAATATTTTTAAGAGCCATTTCCACCTCTATTCTCAGACATTTTATCTCTGCTATCTCCCTTGATTACGGATTCTTCCACAACTAGTAAGATTTTTGTAAGCCATTCCAAAGTGCTCCGCTTTTGCTGTTCATATTTCATCTTTCACTTTGTGTTGTTCAAAAGCTTTCTACCTTTTGAATTTCCTCCTTTGAGAAAAAAGATTGTATTCATCTGACCACATACGGACTTCTATAAGCCAAGATACCCACACCTGAGCTAGTTATCCTAGACTTACTTTGAAGATAAAGGAGAGAAATAAGCAGGGCAACTGGGGACAAGTCATCCCACTCCTAAATATGTATCTAAAATAAATCATATAAATTGTCCTGTAAAAGGGCCTCTCCATCTTCATTAATGTAAGCCTAGAACAGTCCAGCTCAGACATTTTTAACTACAGCACAGCTGTAGTAAGTTCAGCAACGTGAATCCTTTTCACAGGTATTTCCTACCAACTTTCATGAACAATTAAATCCTCACAGAGTATTCAAAGGTAATGATAACCACACAAACCCAATGTGGGACAGAGAAACCACATTTCTAGTGTTTTTCCCACCTTAAGACAACACCGTATTGACTTTCAGAATCTTAATTCCTATTTGTTTCTTTGTGAAGAAGCTTAATTGCTCAGAAAATAAGCAAGTAACCATTTTTGAGGTACTCAGCTGATTCACATATACCTGTATTTATGTGACCCGCCAAATGGCTGCTATACCATTTCCAGGGCCACCTTTGGTCAGAGCTGTACACCTGCAGGGTCACAGCCCTGGGCCCCATCTAACAAGCCCTGCAGAATATATACAGCCATTTCAAATGGGTCTGACCTGGGTCTTTGAAATATTTGTGAAGATGCTGCTGTGCATGCAAACTTCTTGGAGAAGAGCTGGAGAAGGTTTAGCATGGTTTAGCAGACAGGACATTGTGCCAACCCTGCAGAACTGTTTGAATGTTGCTTTATACTCTTTTCTCCACTGCTCCTAGTTGGGTCTTGCCCTGTAAGTCTAGGACCTAAACCAGTTTCCTTCCTTTCACTGCTTTCCATGCATTACACAGAAGCTCCAGTTACTGGCTTGGGTGTCTCAAGGAACATCACTATTCATACAAAGACCAAAAACTCTCATAGCAGGCACAGTTGCAAGGAGTACGGCATCCAGCTCTGGGGTCCCCAACACAAGAAGGACACGGACCTGTTGGAGCGGGTCCAGAGGAGGGACACGAAGACGATCGGGGGCTGGAGCACCTCTCCTGTGAAGACAGGCTGAGAGAGTTGGGGTTGTTCAGCCTGCAGGAGAGAAGGATCCGGGGAGACCTTACTGTGTCCCTTCAATACTTAAAGGGGGCTCATAAGAAAGATGGGGAGGGACTCTTTAACAGGGAGTGTAGTGATAGGACAAGGGGCAACGGTTTTAAACTGAAAGAGGGTAGATTTACATTAGATGAAAGGAAGTTCTTCACTGTGAGGGTGGTGAGGCACTGGCACAGGTTGCCCAGAGAGGCTGTAGATGCCCCATCCCTGGCAGCATCCAAGGCCAGGTTGGATGGGGCTTGGAGCAACCTGCTCTAGTGGAAGGTGTCCCTGCCCATGGCAGGGGGGTTGGAATGAGATGATCTTTAAGGTCCCTTCCAACCCAAACCATTCTATGATTCTATAAGATAGTAAGTACTGTTGTAAATGTGTTTCACATAGGCCTTCCCTTATTTCACCACTGTTTAGTTTAAGCTGTTAAAAACCCCTCCATATGTTTTGAAAACATTTCAGGATGTTGATGACGAGCATTTATAGCCATAGAATTAATCACTGCTATGAATCCCAGAATCACATCAGATATGCAGAAAGGCTTTAAGGTTACATAGCTTTCAACAATCAAAACAGAGGAACTTCACAGCTCATTCTAGTCTCCATACATTAAATTGCTGACACACTAATAAGATCCTTGCTCTAAAGAAAGAGCGGCATTTGCTCTTAACATAAACAGACTAAATATTCAGTTGCTTTATTTTTTTTTTCAACGAACAATTTTTGAGCAAGAGCTTCAGATGAGCACATATTCCACAGAATAACGTCGTAAATAAAACACAGCTAGAATGCTTGAAACTAATTGTATTAAGAACTTCTAGAACACAAAGCTGGTTTACTCTGCTCAACATGCACATCTAGGCAACAGGTGGAAAAAACTGAGCCATTTGCACAGCCTCCTTTGCCTCTTTCTTCTTCTTCCCCGATACATGTACGCATATATGTGTGTATACACATATGTACACACACTCAAATAAAAATACAAGGCAGAGCATATCAGCCGTAGAATTTCTTAATATAATTAGTTTCAAGCACATATATATATATTTAAAATATATATATAAAGGAACATAAAGGATATACATGTTGCTATACAGAATGGTGAAAACCTTTCTGGAGGAAGTAAAATGTTTTCACCATTCTGCACAGGATAAAGCAGGCAGTTTCCCCAGAAATGGCAGAACACATCAGAAATGCAGCTATCAACTCTGCAAAGTCAACATTGCAATAAGAAAATATTAATCCTACTCTCAAAGTATACAGAAGGTGATGAGGGCAAGGGAAAAAAGAAGTACTATAAACATTATTGTAAGAAGATCTCTTAACAGCTTATGGCCTTCAGAAGAGTGCACAATCTCTTCCCAAAGATTTTACTACAACAATGTAGTTAGAAAGATAGTTGACTGATTAGCCTTTTATTTCTGAAATTGAGCAAAAAAGTTTGAAGAGTTTGAAAAAGACAGAAAAAGTTCAAGCCAGTAATGGAAAATAGCATTACAGGACAACTGGATGTGGGACTTAATACATGTATAGGCCATGATTGCCTTGAAGACAAAAGCAAGCAGTTTAAGTTGCATCTAATGAATAAAGGTGAGTCAGGGGAAGGCAGAGAGACGAGTGATCTGGTGAAAGCAAACAGACAAGAGACCTCTGCACAGCATCCTGGAGAGCTAAAAGCAAATCCTCTGCCCTTATGCAAGACAAGAAAAAAAAAAAATTTAAAAAAGTGCAATGAAGAGGACAGAACGGCTCAGAGCTCCTCCAGGCAGATGCTGAAAGCCCAACTATTGACTGAAATACACCTGGATGCCCAGAAGAGACTGCAAAAAAACCTGAGCAATATCCCTCTCTTCCACTGATATTCTTGGCTTGCTATAGGCAGAAGCTCTGAAGTTAATTTTCTATGCTCTGCATTATCAAAGGAGGTATGTATTTAATCAAAGGGGGGAAGAAAAAGTCTTCAGCAACCCAAGACAGAAAGTTACTGAAAATATCTCCAATTTACTCACAAGAAAAATCAAGTGCCAGTGACAGGAAGTCTGAATAGGAGCAAAATGCCAGCTATCCATATTAAATCAAGAGAAGTATTGTTAAATAAAGAAGCTACATCTACATCCACAGCTAAAAAAGATGCCTCAAGCCATCATCTGGAAAAACACTATGTCACTGCACGGCACGTGGCTTCCTTCTCATATCCTTTGTTCGTTTATTTGTTTCATAATAACTGTTTGAAGCTTTAGGAAAAAACAGAACAGTCTGTATATATCAGTACAAAAAAAGGAGTGATTTCATGCATCTTGGTCTATAAATTACTGTTTAAAGGGAAAAAAGTTATAAGCCCAATTCAACTCAGAAGAATCATCCTTTCCAATTCAGATTTGTTGTAGAGCTAGGATTATTATCTTTTACTGCTTTTAAACAAAACAAGCACATTGTATAACGCCTATTTCACATATCGTTAACAAAGAAAACTCCCCAAGAAGCATGGCTATTAAACACTGTCACTTTTCAGGCAAAGAGTTAAAGCACATATCTGAACAATTTACGGTTTTGAGTGTGGCTTGAGTAGGAACAGCAGCTCAGTACTGAAAGCTTTCCATTCACATCATCAACTGTATTCTCTTCATAACAAGTGCATATGTAGGCAGATGGATTGTGGCTTTTCCAACAGCTGCCCCGTCATTTTAAAGATGATTTCCATAAACAGCATGCGCGGGTAAGTAGCACTGGTTGACTTTCCCCTTTTCCTTCTCTCCTTCCCGGCCAGCAGACAGAACTTCTGCAGAGTCAAAACCGGGACCCCTCAGACAAAAGCTACTCTTCCCTTTCAAAGAGGGCTGGGGACGGAAGCAGCTTTTTTAAGAATACGTCCATTAATTCAGTAGAGGGGTGAAGAGGGCTTGACTTGACCTACCCAAATCTTGAAGCCAGGGCCTGAAAGCAAGACCCTGCCTTCCAAGTGAGACAGTGACCTCAACAAGTACCAGATAAGACAACATACACCAGCATTTAGGGTAATGCAAAGATAGTGGGCAGCTTCCACCACAGACAGAAATAAAGGACCACCGCTCTAATGTTCTTCTGAAGTTTAGCCCTAGCAGGTTTTAAGAGGTAGCTGGCAGAAGAGCGGGTTACGTGTCTGAAGCTGTTTTTCTGGAAGAAAACTCCTCGTGTGCATGTAGTGAGATTAGAGGCTGAAGAAAACAGTCCCAACGTACTACTACATTTTCCAAGAGGAAACACGCTGAACTTTGAGACGGTACGTAATTCAGGAAGAAGAGTAATAGAATGGGTATTGAAAGAATTTCCTGCCAAAGCACAAATACTATCAATATGTAAATCTTCACAGGAGGTACTTAATGCTTTTGATATTAAATACTCTGCCTATGCAAGTTCTCTCCTATTGCTCAATCCTCTTCTTCAAATACATAGCGAAGCTTTCCAGATGAGATTATGTCAAGAATCCTCTGACTAGATAGCATTTCTCAAGTGTGTCCAAGTTCCATGAATTTCATTGCAAGGTCACTTAGGAAGTTCTCCGGGTTGTCAATAAAGCCAGTTTTAAGCCCAGAAAGGTTGCAGAAGCACTCACCTAAAAACTTTGTTGAACTTCAACTCTCTTCATTACTGTCCTACAGTCAGTTACTGTCAACAGTAACACCCATCTCTATCATTCACAAATATAACCTCACTGTTGTCAGTAATTCCCGTTTCTCTTTTGCCATAGATACTCACAGAAAATTCAGCTACTTCTACAGTGAACGTAGACATCTACCTTGGCCCTGAACTTGGTCAGTAGTACATCACTAAGTTTGCAATACTTTTAAGTCAAATGTTGTATTCATATTGACTCTTCTTCCGAGTTCACTACAAGCTTTTCAGAGTTTCTCAGATTTGCAAGAAAAGGCTTTTGGAAACCTCCGCCCATTTCACCTGCTCCCTCTGCTGTACTTAGAAAAAAAGATCAACCTGAAAACACAGCTTCATCAGTGTCTGTCCTAACTTCAAATGCACGTACCATCCAACCAAACCATCACCTTTCACAATATTTATAGACAGACAAATAACTGGCTAAGAAGATATGTCTTCTGTCTTCATTTTAATTAGGCAGACATCTCAAAGCCACCTACACACACAGACAGTTACTCCGAAGACCATCCCTCTGCCCCCTGGTTTTCCTCTCACTCTTCCAGTTTGTCCCCTGCCCACATCATCTGGATTCCACTTTGATGCCGCTGGTCTTGAATTAGACTGTAATCCCTTGTTGGGAGAGCTTGTACCTTACTACTGACAGTGAAACACGCAAGATGATGTACAGTGTTAATCCTTACAGGAGCCTTTAAGTGCTACTGAAACACAATGTAAGCTGAATCTACGGCAAGTGTATGAATCTACACTGAAAGCTATTTGCAAAGCATGGATTAGTGAAGTCTCCTCAAATATAGAGCATGCTTTTTTGACACTGCACACACTGCTTTAGCTACCTACACGTCAATAATGTTTTATAACAACTCCGACCAGGACATTAGCTCCTTTAAAAAAAAGTCAGAAACTCCACAGAATCTTAAGTTATCTGTGTCTCATGTGAAACATAAAGGGACAGATTAATGTTTAGATTATGTCCCCTCATACTTTTATATGAGCATGCATACATATATGAGAAACAAGGATACCGACGACAAGAAAAAACAAGTTAACAACAAAATGCTCTTTACTGAAGGCGTAGATATTTAACATACATACCGACAAGATGCATATCTTCTCTCAAGAGTGAATACACCAGTGCTTTCAGTATCAACTTAAATCAGTTATATGCTACAACCTCACTGCTCTTTTTCTGGTATGATAGCAATCATCGTTAAATACCGTCCCAATCACATAAACTGTTCTCTAATGTCCTGGGGTCATATTTAAGCACAGGGGTCCACCCACACATAAAACTAGTTGGCAGGACCGGAGTCTTGAAATTGTCTCAACTGACTTCTAGAAAAGTATGAATCAGCATTCAGCACTTCCTCCTCTTTTTGAAAGGGAGGAGGGAAGGAGAATGAAAGGAAAGGGAGAAGGGGGAGGATCACTGAACCTCAGACAGCTGAGATGCTGTGATACATCAGAGATGAACCTGGCTGCATGAAATCTCCCTCACCTCCCCATCATTTTGTAGGGTTGGGCCTCATCCAGGAAAAAGGTTTTCTTCATACTTTTCCTTTCCACAGTTGCTTTAATTGGTGCATTTTTAGTTTCCATAACTCCTCTAAGTGACTGCTTCCTACAAGGCTTAGGATTTCAAATTCTAAATGAACCATTGCAGAGATGCTAAATATATGAAATAATCTTGTAAAAACTTTGTAGCAGAGTCTGGAAACGAAGCCAAGCAACCTGTACAGCCAAGCAAGCTGCACAGAAACTCACCTCTGAAAACTTAGAATTGAGTTTGCAGTTACAAATATAACCTAATTGATTCCATTTTTGCTCTTTTTCCTACCAGAGGTTGGATAACTTCTAGATATTCAGACACAGACTTCACAAGAAAGATTAAGCAGTACGCAGTTTGGCCTAAATTCATATGTCTGTGATAAACCAAATAGAAGTTTTAAACAGACAACTATGCTTTAGGTGTCAAACATTTCTTGACGTCTGTGGCAGTTGGCAGCTGCAAACATCCGACTGAAAGCCCCATCTGCTGCTTCACAGCTTCCAGTCGAGGATGTTTACAGTCGCTCACTGTCAACAGCAATACACATTCCTCAGCTGTTTACTTTATATTATTAACATGCAGAGGCCTCCGAGCAGGTTAGTTAAGATCGCTACAACTTCTGTTGCTGTCTTGCTACCCACAGACGTACGCAGGACCGTTTTCATAAGTATTTACAAATGAAATAAAGTACGACTTCCAGAGAGACATTTGCAAACAGCCAGGCGTATTTTCTCTTCAAGCATTACACTTCCAGAAGTATGTTGCCTATTTTACATCCAGTAAGAATTAAAATAGAGATGAAAAGAGCAACTTGCTTTGACTGTTGCTTTTGTTTTGTTCTCCAAGAGACTAGAGCAATCCCGTCATTACATAAACTGCACTACTCCACAACTAAGTTTGCTTATCAACACAGTGACTAAAGATAGCAGCCAGCACGAAAATAGAACCAAACCCTTTCTAAGGGTATTTCACTACAGTGTCTAGGATGGATTCCTTCCCAACAGAAAAGTGGATGCGAGGGAATTATGTGATACTATAAGTTAGTTTATGCAACACTTGCTTCCAATTAAAACCGTGGAAAAAAACCACCCAACCCACAGGGGACTGTGGGGAAGAGGAAGGAAGTCTTGTAGCAAACTCCGCAAAGGCTTCAATAAAGTTCAAACCTGTTAGAAGATTTCTACAAATTATCTGAGCTAAGCAGTTGCTGCCACACTTCACATAGTTGGCAGAATGGCACTTCTCACCAAATGAAAAAGCCAAAAAGATTTGGCATAATAACGTCCCGGTTGTACAGTTCTGCTGTTTGTTTTTCATTCTATCTCCCATTTCCTTATTAAGTTAATGATGGGGAAAATTAAAGATTAATCACTCAACTATTTTTCTGAAGTCATATGAAACCGCAGCAGGCAAGCAGAGTGATTATATCACTCTAATTAGAAGGTGTTTTTTCAGTGAAACTTTCTTGCCCCCAAATGAAATTACCACACTGTAAACCAAGTAGGTTATGAAAAGACCATAGCTGGAACGCAGAAGCCCGCGGCGTATTTACTCAAACTGATAAGTGTGAAGGATCTCTATAAATCACTTTCAAAACTCAGGGTTATATTTTCTATACTAAGGTTAAGAAAATTAATCTTTCAGGCAGCAGGTGAAAACAAGCAGAATTATGTTGGGGCCTTTCCCTTTATTCAATACCAACTTTGAGCTATTAAAGCTTCCTAGGGAACCACATTTTCTCAATGGGTCAAGTCACTAGGGAAACAAAGCAAACTTTATCAGCGCTGCACAACTCCACATTCCAGGAATTCCTAGCACTTGGCATCTGTATACCACGCCAGAGCCACGGGATCCACTCACCCTCTCCTTAGCAGAGTTACCAGGACAAGCTATGAAACTCTCAGTAAGGTGCCCAACTTCACAAAGCTGCCAAGGCGAGGAGGTACTGACATCCCTGCATGAGGTCTACTGAAGGACAGGAGGGTAAGAAAATATATTTCCTATAACAATACTTCTGAAAAAAAGGAAAAAAAGAGTTCCTCTTCTGGCAAGTTCCATCTTGTTTATCACAAGCCAGCTAAGAAAAACACAAATAGTCACCTTGCAAGACAATATATATGGACTGTAAAAAAAAAAAAAAAAAAAGGAAAAAACAAAAAAAAAATCCTTAGGTGCAAATCACTGATTGCAGAATTAAAAGATTTCAGCTTAATTACACCTAGTCATGAACCAGAGATAAGCCTTGCATTTGTAAATGCACCGGCCTAATATCTACAACATAAAGGGGGGAAAAGTAGGGAGACTATACAATCCTACTACTTGGAATTAATTAGATGAAGGACATTATGTCAGCAACAATGTGTAGTTCCACTCCATGTATGGCTTCCTTTCCGCTTTTAAAAGACATCAAACAGATCATATCTGTATGAAAGTCAAAGCAAGGTCAGTCTAAAACTGTGAGGCATTTTAGCACAGAGTATGGACTGTCAGGCAAGAGAATGCAATCAGTTATCTTTACTGCTCTGTTTTTTAATTTGTACAGTATTCGTATAGAGGTGCTTAGGCAGAAAGCATCCAAGACTCGAGTATCAATTAACAGGCCTTGATATATGCTGATCTTGATAAGGTTTTGAACAAATAGAGGTAAGAAAAAATGAACAACATTCTAACCTTCCAATGTCTTAATGAATTTACATGTCACCGAAGGAGAAAGGGGAAAACTGGTGGTGCCTAAGCACCATTCAGTTAAAAAAAAATTTCAATTGTTTTTTTCTCACTCTTCTGAAATTTCCAAGCAAGATGAATGGATTATTAGTGAGATTACTGGATTATTGTGAGACCCCACCTGCAGTACTGCGTCCAGCTCTGGGGTCCCCAACATGAGAAGGACATGGACCTGTTGGAGCGTGTCCAGAGGAGGGCCACAAAGATGATCAGGGGCTGGAGCACCTCTCCTGTGAAGACAGGCTGAGAGGGTTGGGGTTGTTCAGCCTGGAGAAGAGAAGGCTCTGGGGAGACCTTATAGCAGCCTGCCAGTACCTAAAGGGGGACTACGACAAAGCTGGAGAGGGACTTTTTACAAGGGCAGGTAGTGATAGAACAAAGGGTAATGGCTTTAAACAGAAAGAGGGTACATTTAGATCAGATGTAAGGAAGAAGTTCTTCACCGTGAGGGTGGTGAGGCTCTGGAACAGATTGCCCAGAGAGGTTATGGCTGCCCCATCCCTGGAAATGTTCAAGGCCAGGTTGGATGGGGCTTTGAGCAACCTGGTCTAGTGGAAGGTGTCCCTGCCCATGGCAGGGGTGATTGGAACTAGGTGATCTTTAAGGTCCCTTCCAACCCAAACCATTCTATGTTTCTATGATAGAGAAAAGAAAAGAAAGAAACCCTCACACACACAAAAAAAGCAACTAAACCAAAATTATCCAAGTGCTGCTAGAATTCAAAAACAAGGCCTTCGCATTTTTCCATTACCTTCCATACAGATGAGGTGATATGGAAACTCAGACAGGTAAATTAGTTTTTAATCATATTAGAATAACACTGGAATACTAACAGATATAAACAAAAATTCAAAGCTGCATAGAACTTGAAAAAACTTGACTTGTGGCAATTGCTTCCTAACTTGCTTTGTAGCATACATTTTCAAATTTGCTTGTCAAAAGCCTTAAGATCATCATTAAATATGGGAAAAAATTATTCCTCCTCTTCCTGTCACTGACAGCACAGGAAGATTAAGCACACATTACTTATATGAACTCAAGTTCACAGCTGTTATGATACAGCATGAGTATCTCCAACTGTTGCCGATTAATCCAACTCTCCCATCTGCATTTGAACTCGCTCTAAAATGCCTGAAGAAGCAGGCTCCCCCTGCACTGAGCAGACAGTTGCAGACAAGCAGTTGAAATTATGCACCAAATGACATACAGAACATCCAAATGTTTGGGAACGAGATGTCAAAACTATTGGTAAAAGTATGAACAACATGTAGTGCATTTTCTTGAGCCTCTTCCCAAGAGTCTCTCCCCAATATCTAATCATTGGGGATTTTAATCAGCTTTTAATCCGTCTAGGTGAATGAATACTACTGTGGACCTCAGTAGAAATATATCTGGAGAAAAAACAAGAACTTACTTCTTGGATACTAGCTGATCCTACTTCAGTCCCCTTCACGCGAGATACCCACACCTCTGGGGAGAATTGCATTCTTTGGCCGCTGAAGACTGCTCCTCAGGTTTCCAGGAATCTGTATCACACACATGAACAGAAGTTATTGTAATTCCAGTAGTTCAGATCACATAGTTCTCATTATTAGGACTGTCTGCAAGAAGTCAGATAGCTTTTAACAACCATTATTAAAACTGTGTCCTTTTCTGGTATAGTCATTTAAAACTTCGACTGTGTTTAAAGTGACACATTACTCCTGAATGCAGCTGTCTCTCAATTATAGGAGATAAAGGTTAACTGCCAAGGTAGCATAAGTATTCAGAACCTGTGTTGAAGCAGTTAAATTTCCCACCAGAGACAGGCATAACAACTTCTCTTATTTATTATTTTAAGAAATGTACAGATTACACAACAAAACCAACCACACAATAAATCTGAGATTAAGCATCACTTCAGAAAAGCAAAATCCCCAGAGTCCTCCTAGTTAAGCCTTTAAGAAAGAGAAGGAATTTATTCATGCAGTCATTCTGGAGGAAAAGGGACATACAAAACCCCTCTGTAGATGGATGGACGGACAGACACACACACACAAGACAGAACCAGATTATTAGGAGAAAACCAAAGAAATAGACAAACAGAGATTGAGAAGAGCATAGAAAGAACACAATAAGGGGAACTAAAGTAAACCAATCTGTAAAAGGAGAAGGATATGCACGTGACAGTTCTGGAATCTCAGTTATGAGCACACAACAAAAGCAAAAGATATGCAGTAAGTAGGGCTTATTAACTGAAATGTATATATTCAAAATATATTATTTATCGATTTGCACTCCTGACACCTTTTGAAGGTACCTGAACCAGTACGTGACCGCATGAAATGAGGATGCCTTTGATAAACACATCTCTGTCAATCAACCAGCTCCAGCAACAAGTGAAAGCTAAGGAGGGAAATCAGCAATATTTATGCTCTGGTATAGAATCAGTGAACAATACAGTGGTGTTTACTACTCTACATGTCAGTGTCACGAGGGCATCACTGTGAAGGCCACAAACCTTACGTACTGGCCAGAAAGGAAGGTGCAATGGGCTCCACTGTCCTTTCGTATCAGCCGGCAGAAGCGGGTGATGCCCGGGTGGCACAGAGCATTACCCTGCTTGTTGGCAGAACCGACTGACTGCCCTGCTGGTTGCTGTTCCACCGCGGAGCAGAGCAGGTGACTGGCCTGAAGCTGTGCATAAGTATGCATTGCTGTGTCAGTTCCCAAGGCAGAACGTTTAAGTCAGTGGTTTTCTATTTCAGATAAATACAAAGACCATGTACTGGCTCAACACAAGAATCAAGAGCGTATATTGGACAAGGAAACAGCCCCCAATGGCAATAGCGCCTTCTCATGGTTATTTGGGAGAAGCATTACCCAAGAGAGCGTAACATACCAGATTTAACAGGGTGAACAAACTACCTATAATCAGCCTCACTGTCCATATTCAAAGGGAAGGCGAAATACAGCTGCAGTGAGAACAAGCCTCTGGCACAGGGGACTCGCACTACAGGCAGCAGGTGGTCCATATCCGAGATTCCTGCACACAGGAGGGAACATATGTTTGGGCTGACCAGAGCCATCCTCAAACACAAAACTCTGCCCCAACATATTCCAAGAATTTCTAGGACGCTTCCATCCTGTATTTTGCAAACTGTCTCCTAACTCACATTTCTTATGTCCTTTATTCAGGACATCTAATCTGCTCTGAAGTCACATCTCTGGGGAATGTATTATATACCCTGCTGTACTCTTGAAGAAAAGCAGGGACTGGAACTCCGATCCTTGCATTGGTCCAGTGAGCCACACCTCACACGCTACAAGTTTACCCTCGTATTTCTGATTTCAGGGTCTGGTAATTAATGCAGGAATCGATTCTGCTTGCCCATAGCCAGGACGCAGCACCCATCCCAACTCCCTTGGAAATACAGGGAAAGCCATTTTTCTCTTCCCATCACTCCTTCCCTTGTACAGAGCTCAAACACACAATTGGGACATAAAGACTCAGAATAATTAGCACAATCATCATGTTTGTCCTTCGTCTCCTGTAGATCAAAACAAATACAGCCTCTGACCCCAAGGCTATTTTTACATAACGTGATCCATAGTGAACTGCATAAGCCCAAGCCCCAGATGCTGCAGAAGAGTCTGCAAGGCTTCAACTTACGTTTTTTTACCTATGAGGTTGTGCAATACATTGATTACTCTTGTCCCAAAGGTACTTGAGCTTTACCAGAAATTAGTGCTAGATGCAAGAGAACTCCTGGGTACTGTGTTAAGAAACACATCCACTAAAAGTGTGCAGAAAGCAACTTTGTTAACAACACCATGTGCTAAAGTAATTTACAAAATGTTTGTTTATTCATAGCACTATGCAAGTAAAACGTAACAGCAACATTTAAAGAACAAAACTAGAGTTCATGTGCAGCACATGCATTAACCTTTGCACACATACAGGCTGGGGCAATACACCTACTCAAGTCCCATTCTTCATTTATTTCCAACAGCCCCCCCTTCTCTGGGTATAACCAGGCTTATGGCGTGCGGGAACAGAACGAGGCTGAACATCAGCCTCAAGGAAGTTAAACACTTGCTTGTTCCCACAGTTTTTAATTAAATACTCTGACCAATCAGATAAAATGCTGACATCATACTGACAGGGCCATGAACCTGAATCCTGTTGATGTTACACTTTCAAATTTCTCTTAACCTGTATTCTCATCAGTGTGAAAGGGTCTTTCCTGCCAGCTTTCCAGAAGCAGAAGCTACAAGAGACTAATATGCACATGGAAAAAACATCCACCAAGTTAAAAAGAGAAACAATTTAGTCCTACGAAGAGAGAAGAAAGCATTAGACTGACCACAGAGCCCCATGTGAGAGACCGGGGATGGGGGGGGGGGGGTAGGGAGAGAGCACAAAGACAGAAGAAACCCTACTGCTAGCTTCAGGCATTGGGAACCTAAACTCATCCTCCTTTCCCACCTTCACCCCAAAATTTCCAGTATAAGTCATAAAGAACTACTCTAAGTGCTGCCCCCACACAGCCTTCTACAGATGCAAACAAGTGATGTAACTGCATTTTGCTCCTGATCAGCAGAAATAATAGCCTAGAAGTTACAGAAAAGGGGACAGGAGGACACCTACGAGATAGATTTCTATCCAAAAAACTTTTCTGATGTTTATTAGCAAGGAAAATCCCCAGTGGATAAATATAGCTTTCATAGTCAGCTAAAAATTAGAGCTATTAGAACCTATCTTGACAGCTCCAAGAACAGCTCTCAGTTGCTTAGACTCGTAGAAAGTTTATAATCAACTTGTCACCAAAGCTTTTATTTTGAACATGTGTCATTGAAGGAAAACATTGAAGCAAGACCAGACTTTACTTTTCAAATGTATTAATAACTAATCCCCTTTGGCTTATGTCAAGCATGGCACATTAGGACGGCTTGGGCTCACCTTGACCGGTGAGTATGTTAAAATGCAACTACACCCATCTGCATTTGCACTCCAACTCGTGCTTCTTTTAAATTTCAAATGGTTACAGAGGAAAGGCATCTGTTGGACTAATGCTGATCAAGACCTCGATATTGTCTGTTTTATTCAACATGAAGCATTACAGGCAAAAACAGTCTTAGAGAATAATGTACAACTTCTTTTCCACACACCTGAGTATAAAAGAGAAGGGGAACTTTTCTCTGAAAAAATGTACTTGCTGCGGTAGGTTCTGTTATTGTAAAAGGTACATTTATGCAGTGCAAGTTCTTGGTGCAAAGGGTTATATATGCAAACGGCTGGATTAACAAACCAGAGCCGAGAATGAGCTTTTCTTGTTTCTGTTAATTTATGGCCCGATGTTACATTCCTTTCATGCAATGCCATAATCTTCAGTGAAATGACTTCACATTATCCTCCTCAGAGTAATCTAGGAATGCAGATATGAAGAACATCAGCCATCACCTTCATAAGACTCTCCCTCTTAACCCTCAAGGGTTTAGGTGCCTGACAGAGTTTTAGATATGAATAAAACTTTAAACATGCGTGCTAAGCTGCTACTACCCTTCCAGCACACAACCTTCTCCCAGTGGGTACGTGTACCAACACTGAAGCCTTCGTAACATTGCTTGAACCAGTACCGCGCATCCAAACCTCCACGCGGTTCTCAAATCCCCTGCTCACCCTGTCACACTTCAACGGCCAAAATGCAGGAACATGCTTTTCAAAGTGGAACTTCCAGATCTGTCCTTTACCCCAACAATAAAATCAGGAGTTTGGGCATGGACTGGCTGCACCACAAACCTTTTTGTATAATAAAAATTACTAGGACAAGAAGCGTTCAGGTTTAAAGCCCTCCTAGGTCTGCTTTCATTACCCCACTTGAATGCCTTTGCCCTTGTGGTGATGCCATCCGTGCTTTGTCCAGCGATTTCAACAGGAGAGGCTCAGCCCAGGACCTCCTGCCACCCAGGAGAACAACACATTCAAATCACTCCTCCAAATCAGCAAGATGACCTAAAGAAGAGCCTTTGGAAAAGGGGACCCTGCTCAGGCGTCTCGTTGCAGGACAGCGTTTGCAACTGCAAATAATACGAATGGACCGACACCTTCGCCCAGCTAGACCCACGACCTAAGCCTCCACGAGAGCTGGCCTGCGTGGCAGATCTCTCGCTACGTGTCCCGGTGGCCAGCTGAGGCACTCTGCTCCTTGTCCTCCGCGGTGGCCGGAGGACACCTTGCACGGCCTCTCCCTGCGCGTCATCCAGACGGAGCAGGTGCCAACCCTGGGCTACCGGGCATGCGAGCAGCTGCAGGTCGGGCATCTGCACGCTCCAGCCCTTAAGCTCCCTTGGATTTCTTGCCTCCTCCTTCCGTCAACTGTACAGAAAGTACAGACACGCTGTTGGCATATTTATCTTCGCTCAGCTTTCTAAAGATTCAGTGAAACGAATCACATGCAGCACTTGTATCTATTGTGCTAAAACAAACAAAACTCAACCACAGGATCTCTTCTTAGTATTCAAAGCACTTGCAGGATGGTGGACGCAGCCCTGATGAAAGCACTCCCTCGGATGACCCCCCCCTCCCCGGGGTTTAACAGCTCCTAACCCTACAGAGCGGCAGGGCAGTGACTCGGCTGCAAACACAGCTTGAACTTCACATCTGACTTTGTGGTTAGGGAAGGGGATTCCAGCTACAAAAGCAGCATTGAGAAAATAGCTTAGAAAAGTACTTAGAAAAGCAGCACTGCCAGGGCTCTAACTTCATAAGTAGATTTATAATTAAGAGCTATTAATTAGTTTTCAATGGTAACAGCAAAGAGCTAATGATCTATTAGGAATCACAGACACCGCATTTAACATTTAGTATTTCCCTCCCTTCGCATGAGGAAACAGATAGACTTATAAATTCAACATATGACACAAGAGGTCTTGACACACGAAAAATATTGCTAGTGATATTGACCTCACTGGGAAACCTATCCTTTGGAAAGTGAACATAATAGAAATTAATCTTTACCCAGATCTTTCAATAGCAACCTTATACGTAACACTTCCATTCTCAGTATCTATATGAGTCTTGGTTACAACAAAGCTATGGACAACAGCCATAAAGCAGGTAGCATGCATTTGAACATGGGTCTATTAGGTTTGACTTTAAAAGCCAGGATTTTGGGGTTTTTTGGGGGGGGCGTGGGCGGTCATTGTTACCTTCTGCAATCAACCTATTTAAACTCAGCCTTCTCCACCCAAACAGCTGGAGTTTAGAAGAGCTTAAAAGAAAAAAAAAAAAAAAAAAAAAGTGAACCGTTGTGGTTTGACTCCCAGCAGACACAGAAGTAACCTTCAAGGTTACCTTGCCCTATGTGCGGCCTCAGGAAGGAGAAAAACACAGTTTCAGCAAAGGAATTTCTTGCCTGGCTGGAGGCCACACCCGCCACAACAACTGATGGCAGGAAAGCATTTGGATTCACAACTCTACCCGTAGCACCCAGCCAGAGGCGAAGCAAAACTTTCTCATTTTCGGAGAAGAAAAGAAACTCTTGCTCAATAAGTAGCAATTATGCTGCAGAATTTATATGCTGAGCACGGCTGAATGTACGAACACCAGATCAGTCAACCATAGCTTTAGCGCTTTGAGTATGATTAACAGAATGAACTTTCAAAGGTCAATTAAATGTCAACACATTTTAAAGAGATATTCTTCTTAAGTTGGGGCGATGTGTAACAGTACCTTCCAAAGCTGCTGTGCCACTTTCACCTTAAAATTCTATCCATCCTATCCTTACATGCGCAGATATAAAGATGATAACTAATTAACCCTGGAGAGAAAATAATGGCTATTTACGCTCCTGGCTTTCCTATCGCTAAGCTGCCTTTATTACTTGTGCCTAACCAAGTACGCGGAGACACTCTTCTCTCTCTCTCCCCAAAATTTCATTTCAACTCTTCAGGGTGCGAGTGAAGAGAGAAGAAAAGGAGCAAGAACAGTTTGAAAGTCTAATGATTTACTACATGAAAATGAGAAGAGGCTTTTGATATGCAATTGAGCTGCCTGGATGTAAATCTGGAGGAGGGAGGGGAGGACTGTAACAGAATTAATTATGAACACATTAATCATGATTTTAGTCAGCGCAGCGAAACACCTTTCATCTTTTCTCAACGTTTCGGGAAATTCAAATTTCAGGTAACTAGCTCAAGACATCTTAAAACTAATGCTGAAAAGCCGAGTACAGATCCATTTAAATCACCTCTCGAACTGGATGCTCAAATCGTTAGTTTAAAAAAAAAAAAAAAAGTAAGTCTCCACCTCAGTACAAAGTGAAAGGATCAGAATCCCGACCGAGGCCTGACAACAGCCCGTAAGGTTCGGACGTGAGCGGCGTTTACCCCGGAGGATCCGAAGGGATCCCTGGGGAGCGGAGCAGAACCGGCAGAGGCTCCCGCTCCGTGCGGCTGCGGGAGGAGGACGGGCCGAGGAGTTTTTCCCTTCCCCGGGGGCAGCGGCCCCGGCCCCTCTCCGCAGGTAGGTCCGTGACTCCGGGCAGTTTTGGAAAGGGAATTTCAGCCGGGATTTCCCCGCCGGCACCGGCGGCCGCACCGCGGTTCCCCGCCGGCTTTGGAGCCAGGTAACCCCCGGGCGCCGGTTCTCCCAACAGACCGGGGCCGGGCCGACAGACCGACCGTCAAAAGTTTCTAAAACAGTCCCCGGAGCCGGGGCCTGCCGAACCAACCCCGCACCCGGGTCCCTCCGGGCTCACCCGCCCG
>NW_010972631.1:8441393-8477960 GCF_000737465.1 Haliaeetus leucocephalus | reverse complement strand
GGTGGGTACCCGGGCCGGCAGGGCCCTGCTGGGCCCCCGGCTGTGCCGGCCTGCCTCCTCAGGTACTCCTGTGGGGAGGTGGGAGAGGTAGAAGGCAAAAACAAAAATAAAAAGGGGCTGGGGTCCCGCTGACTTCTGGTAGAGAGGGGAGCAGTGCCGTTAGCCCGGACGGAGCCGTTGCCTGCGGTGGTTGCCTCCGCCAGGGAGGACAGCCAGCCCTGGCTAGCCCTCCCGTCCGTTCTGGAGCGCGAGGAGCGCACGGGCCCTGCTCTACCCGAAGAGTGAGCGGGAAAAATAATTCAGAGGTGAAAGCCCCTGTCTTGGGGTCTCGCTGCCTTTCCCACGACTACCTTACGCTCGTTTGTGGTGACCCACAAGTGTACTCCACTCAGTCCTACCCAGTAAGTCACACACCCCCCAAACTGGGTGTATTTATCGTGTACTCTCGAAATACATAACCTCGTTGCTTGCTGCTTCAACTTCCGTCGTGTTATCCCAGTCCTCAAGTTCGGGCAAATCTTTTTTTAGGCTGTCCTGATCCTCATTCCTCCTGGCTGTCCCTCCCAGCCCCGCCATCAGGAAGTTTCACCAGTACACCCCATAATTTAGTGCCAAGTTTGTGGGTGAACCTGTTGAACTTCGGTCTAATGCCTGATCCTTCTGGACCTTCCTTCTGCGAGGGAGCATTCCTTCTGTGGCACCTCCCTTTAGCCAGGTTCCTACCCACCCTGCAGCACCTCGCCAGCCCCTGGGAAATCATGTGTTTTATCCCACTTTCCACTTGCACCCACCTGTTTCATTACTTTTTCCTTATACATTTGCTCTCAGTCCTTAGCGACTAATGGTGGCAGACAAGTAGTCCGCAGTTGCTTGCTGCTGAGTTTGAAGGCTGGCAGTACAAGTGCGCTGGTGGCTGGCCCGCATGGGCTTTCCCCTGCCTGGGAAGAACATCTTCGGTGACTCTTGCCCTTTGATGAGGATTGCCATAGTTGGAATCCCATGCCATAGACAAAAGAATAATAGAGGCTAATTCCAGCTCGTATGCCACACGCTATGTCTTGTGGCCATGAGAGAGTCGTCAATATTACAATTAACAAAAATAGATTTGGCTACACTTGGATTTTTCTCCTGTACGCAGCACAGAGGTCCTTCTTTCTCAGCCTTTTCTCTTGAGAGCTGAGTATCAGTGCATAAACACACTGGTGCCAGAATCCTCTCCTGTGTGCCTCAAAACATAGCCTTAGCTTAGACTCTTTGCTGCGTTTCTGTTCGTCAATGAAGATCTGACCTACTGAGCAGACTTGGTACCTTTCTGGTGTCTGGGGGTTTTAGCCCAGAAGTTCAGGTGTTATTATTGTCTGTAAGGCTTGTCCTTCTGTCACAGCTGGGCACAAGTTCAGGGACAGAGCCCGGGCACACCACTGTGGTACAAACATCTTGCCAAGGACAGTCCTGCCCCCAACAACCTACAGCTCAAATTGGACAAGCTTTAAGAGATGCTGAAGGAACAATGACATCTAGTATTTATACACGGAGTAGTTATCTGAGGATTCAGCCAAATCTCAGCAGCGTAGCAGAGAAAAATTTCAGAGTCACTCCGATCCATGCTCCACAAGTCCCTCCTGCAAAAGCCACATCCAGGTTCCCAGTATGTGGGTAAAATAAGATGTCTGTTGGTCACAGCTGATACATAGGTGATTTGCAACGCCTTTATGAGCTGCCACTGATTGAGCTGTGGTAATTGGCCATGTTCCTGCTCACAAACCATTTCAAATGTGAGAAAAACATTTCCTAAGCTGCTTTCACAGGGGAAGAGGTGTATGTTAGCATCGCATCTCACTTTTGCCATGGTGCTAAGAGCAGGGATGGGCATTGCTGCTTGGCTGACGTCCGATAACTCCATCAATGGTGAGCTCTCAGCAGGCTTTAACACCCAGATGCATCGATCAGAAGGCTGGGTTAGCCCAATCTTGCTGACATTTGAAAAGCTGAACATTCCTGGTTTACACTTAAAAGAGCTTGGTAAACATATAAAGTTCAATCATATATTTAAGATATGCGGGGTTATATTTACTAACTTTTTTCAGTCACAGTTTATTACCGTAGTATCTGTGAGGGAAAGGTATTAGACTCTGCCAAATTAAATGCTCTTTGAGTTAGAAAAAATTGTGTCTACTTTGTTATGGGCATGTTTCTCACAAATGCAGTAAGTCAATGGTCTCCTTGTAGTGATTAATAGAGAAGCCATTCAGAGTCCTTGGGGAGGTTGGGTTTTTTTTAATTACCAAGATAACTTCCTCATCAAAACCATTGCTCAAAGACAAAACAACTGTGCTTTACTCACTTTCACTGCTGTAGTGAGATGAGAAAGTGTTGATATATTCTCCCCAGAGGTCATCAGAACTACAAACAAGGTTGTAGGCCTTAGTGTATACATGCAGGCTGGTGGACAAAGCCCAGGGTTTATTGTACTGTAAGAGAAGCTGAACAGAAGGGAAGGAGGAGATTAAACAAGACATTTGGAAAGAAGAGGTACCTACCCTCCATGGCATCTGATTTGCGGCAGAGCTGCAGTGTGGGAGGCTGGGGGGAAGAAAAAGCACAGTCATTTGATTTTAGTTTTTAATGAAGGACAAGCACACTGCAACATTAAGGGCAAAACCAGTGGTATCTTTTACTCCTTCTGATCCAAACTCAAGAAATGTGGCTCAAATCGCCTTTGAGCCAATACTCATGGTCTCACAGATTATTTCCACCAGAAAACCAAGTCAAGGGTAGAGCTGGGAGCAGCACTGACAGAGTTCTGCTTCCTTGTAGAAGAACATACCTTCTTTGATACTCATTTAGTGGTCCTAGCTTTCTTCCAGTCAGTTTTCTACCGGAAAGATTCCTCATGCTTCTCTCAGGGCGGCATTTTCCACCCTTCCCTTGCAGCTGTGACCGCTTGTCTCTGCCTCTTCTCTGGCTGTTTCCAGTCACAAGCAAGCAACATGTTCTGGCTGATGTTCTGTTTCTGAGTAGCACGGCCTATATAGTCTGAGCTTTTGAGTGAAATTAGTATTACACCATTTTCCTTACTCCAAAAATGTTTGTACTAAAAAAGTTTACAAAGTTAGGCACTCCTCCAAGCGACATGTTTCAGTGGTACCAAATGATTTTCTGCATAGTCCAACTTTCAGAACAGCTCTTGGTTTTATAATGTCTAGCACAAGAGGATCTGATGTGGCTTGGCTGATAGGTACAAGCATAATGAACCTGCTTAGTGAATAACTACTAAGATTGGGCAGTTCCATTTCATTTCTGATTGAAACAATAATTCAGAAAAATAACACTGTTCCCAAATTAGTTTTCTTCTTCATGGTAATGATGGTTTCTCATCTGCAGGAGATGTAATGTGAATATATAACATGCAGGCAAGAGAGGTTACATCTTTGCCCTCCGCTATTGTCTTCAGCGCTGGAATGCAGCGATGGGTTTCTCTGAAAGCACAGCAGACAGCTTTTTAAAGTGGCCTCGCTGGTAAAGAGCACAGCAGCAGATGTCCAATTCGGTACTTCTACCATGCACACGTGGTAGTGAGTTACAGTTAGGGAGCTGTATGTAGTGTTTAGCCTTCAAAAAAGATGATCAGACTAACTCTAATATTGTCTTGCATTTTTGCTGCTCTGGACTTCAAAGTAAAATTAACACAGCTTAGAAAATACTATTTTACAATTTAATCAAAAGTGACTTTTAGACTTCAGATCCCAACTATAACAGAATATTCTTCTTGACTGATTTGGTTCGATTTAGTGCCTCACAGGGATGCCCATAATATCACCAGTATTACCAGTTACCCTCTTCTCTCTCCATATACCATAGTTTAACTCCATATAGCATAGTAAAAGAAGTTCATGCTAACGAAAAAGACCTAAATTCCCTAACAAAATGACTAGATATGATGTACTGACCATGACGGCACATGCTTGCTATCTCAGGTGAGCTTCACTGGACAGGGCAACAGTTAATTCCAGAGAAATGCTGTGGTTGAAAAAATTAAAAAAAAAAAAAAAAAAAAAAAGACCATCGCCAATTCTCAAAAGATGCAGAAGCTCTGTCTGTTTTCAGGCCATGTTATCAAACCATTTGCAACTTATATTTGAAACAACAAATCCCTAAATTAGTGAGCAAATCGATGTACAGATACAGGCCCGATAGCTTCAATGCTTGTGTTTCCTTCACGGTAGGTATTACAGCTCTTCTTTTGTCCTAACCTGGCAGCTTTGGAAGAGGAGAGGGATTTTTCCAGTAGTTGTTTTGAATTGCATTCTGCTATTGTCTGATAGCATCATTAGCTGAAACCTTAGCCATGAAGTCAAAGTGAAGCCAGGCATGAGGAAAATCTTTAGTACTGAAGGCCAGCAATAAGGGCAACGTGACTTTGAATTGTTGTTTAAAGAACGAAGGGCCCAGTTTTGCCATTCTGGCATCAGAGGAATTTTCTCCTTAAGTTGTCTTGCTAAAGGTAACAGGACAATTTAGTTATATTAGTATAAAGCAAAAAAAATCTAATATTCAGAGGCAAACATTTAGGTTATAACTAGAAATATTTCTAATAAATGTCTTTGAAGACACAGACAGCAGTTCTCCTGGTACAAGACCTTACATATTTATTTAAATTTGAAACCAGTTATATTTGTAATATTGTAAGAGAACAGTAAATTTCTGTAGCTCTTTGCACCTTCTACCAGGAATAGACCAGAAAATATTAAACATTTAATTTCCTAACAAATTAAAATTTGGAGTAGAGGTGAATACAGAAACAAAAGAGGGGACAACATGAAATACTGCATTGCAAGAACTGGGATTTATTCATTTTTGGACGCTCTTGTGATGGTACATGTATGTAAAGCTAAGAGACGCCCTGTGCATGAGCTTTTAAGGATCAGGGCCCTGTGTACATTGGAGAAGTGCCATCAAACAGCATGAACTAACAATTCTGGTTTGCAATACAAGCTGCTCAGTTCACACTTATCGTATGAGTTTCGTAAAGCTTCTCTTCTCTAGCTGAATGTCTGGGACAAGAAAGCAAAGTAATTAGTCCACATCCTTTGCTTTTTTCTGAGATAACTTTTCTCATCGACTAAAAGTCTTTTTTTTGCCAAAAGATACTTTCAAGCTCCAGGCTTTCCATGCTGTTCACTAAAATGTTTGTACAGTAAGTACGGTATGAGGAGCGAACAAGTAACACCACAATATTTTATCACATTATTGCTTTGGTAATATTAAATCACTGAAAATGTCATTCATGTTTAGCATATTATTTTCTATAATAAATTACCAGTAAAAGTAAGCAGTAGCAGTTTTCTTACAAGTTTAGCTGGTGGAGTATAATTAAAGATTGTATCATGCAGGGACAAAAAAGAGTTGAATTAAAGAGTGTAACTGTAATTCTTCCATTTCATACCATGTGAGTGCTTGATTTTATGGCTTTCTTTTAATGTAGCTTTTACAAGTAATTTTCTTTAAAAATTGGAGGAGAAAAACCCCAAAGCATCCTAGTGATACCTGTCTGACATTGGCACAACGGCGGTGAAACCCTTAGGTTCCCCATCGAAACCACAGCCGCTTGAAGCAGCCTGTGTTTGCTTGTAGCAGTAGCTTTTTCTCCGTAGATGGACCAGCACAAGAACAGGTCTGCTTGGTGGGTTTTAGCAGTAGCGGCAGCCACAGAGGATTCAGGGAGCTTGGGTATCACTCCAGGACCTGCCACACTGTTTTCACATGACAGCTCTTCCACCTGCTCCTCTCGAGGATGATCCACTGATCCACAGCGCTTCCCTACCTGCCTGCCCCTGCCAGCTGCCCCAAATCTGCCTCATTCCTTCCATTTCTTTTCATTTGGTTAAGGTTCTGGGAGATCTGCTGATGCAAAACGGTGCTGGAGAGGCAGGTGCTCTTCCTAACCACTGCCTGCAAGACAGATCGGAACAAAAGAAGAATGAACCAGAAATGGGAACAAAACTGCCTGATCAAGTGACGAGCACCAAGAATAAGTGAAACCAAAGATATGAGATCCATATCCTCCCATTACACCTGTAGAACTGGTAATGAACCTGTTTTTCAGGTCTCGGTAGTTGCAATAGCAGCGGTGCTGAATTTCTGTGTGTCCTTCAGCTGTCCACAACAGAAAATATGCTTTATGGGCAATCACACATTTTCAAGTTAATCGTCAGGAAAGTTCTGGAGCACACTGTTGCTTTCCTGCAGAGATGCTTTCTAATTTAGTCAATGGGGTAGGTCTCTGACGGCTCTCAGACACTAAAGGGCCTAGAGATCCACTGTGAAGAGGCAAAGTTGTGTGTCTGTGCTGAAAGGAAGGATGCAACCGGTGTTTGGTGAAAGACCTCTCTCACCTGAGCTGCATGTCTGCTCAGGCCCTTATCCCACCCTCGTCTCTGCATCCCACCCTCGTCTCTGCATCCCACCCTCATCTGCACATCCCACCCTCGTCTCTGCATCCCACCCTCAGTCACTGAACATTTTTCCTCTCACTGGGGGTTTCACCTGGAGCAGCTCTTCCAGACCCAGAACAACCTGCTTGGTTCTCATTACTTTCATAGTCACTTCACAGCAGGTTTCAAAAGTGCATTAAACTGACAGCACTGTTGTGCTGGAATAGCTGGAAAATTTCTGTACTAAGGCGCATAGCACTGCTTTAGCTCACACTCCCATCTCCTAGAAGCCTGAGTTTTGTTAAAACACACTACTCAAAAAGTGAAGTCTAGAAACATCATACTATATCGATTTGAATGGAATCTGCATTTTTTCCATCAGCTGAATGATTTAATACCTGTGTTTATTCAGTAAGGTTGGGAATGAGCTGCTGTGGCAGTAAATTAACAATGACAAGCTCTGACTGCCAGGCCGTGCTGTTTATAGTAGGTCATTGCTCTCCTCAGTGCTTGAGACAAATATTGGATTCATTGGGGGATCTTTCAGCAGAAGGATAATATGTTGAAAAGCAGCTCTGTCAAAGTGACTTTGCTGTTGAACATTTTCTAGCAGTCACAGAATCTGCAATCTGATTTATTAATTAAATCCTATCAGCACATGCTCTGAAGAAACCAGCGTGGCTGAACTATGTCCCTGTTAAGTGAGATTAAAGGACATGACAAAAGTTTGTATACTATGCCTCAACCCACATTTCCTGTAAAGGATACAGCTTGTTATTTTTCAAAAGATGCTGAATATATTTTCTTTATATCTTGGTTTATTATGACCCGTGGGAGCAATTGTAAAACTGAAACATGCAAGAACTAAAGGAAAAAAAAAACTGCACTATGCAGGAGGAGCTGGCATATCCTGACTGTATTCTCTCTCCTATGAAGGAACAGATCGGAAGATACTTTGCCAGATTTTCTCCAAAAGGAACACATACTTAGAAAGAATCTTTGCTTAAACATTTGTCAAGTAATTTTTCAAATAGATTTATCGAGCTAAATGACCCATAAAGAGAAATAAAGCCTGTCTTAACATGAACAAAGGAAAACAGAATTAAAAAAACTATTGATTAATTAACATGTAGCTGAGAGTATCATCCTATGACACTTCTATGGGATTGCTGGAAATAGTGCCTAGTCCCACAGCACGTGACACATATCTTACAGTCTGCTCTGTGTTGGGTAATCATAATGCACTGAGCCTGTATGTTCAGGTTAGTCCTTGATAGGCAAACGATTCCCTGAGCCCCAGCAGTTAACACTGTGCTCCCCACTGCAAGCCCCCGGCACACCCTCTCCTGTCATCCAAATTTTTGTGCCGCTGTTGTGTTTTTGCACCAGTCCGTCCTTCCTCCTGGAACCCGGGGTCGTTACTGCGCAGCGCTGCCTCGCTGCCAAGCATTGAGCCTCCTGGCCAGCCCACTGCAGACCCCCCTGCACACAGAGCAGCAACGTGGAGATAGCTAAATAAATCCTGAATTACTCATTCAGGCACTGGCATGTAATAAAATAAGCACTGTTTGGTACTGCAGTAGTTTACTGGGTATTACTGCGGTGCCAGGGTACTGCCTAGCTCGACTTTGACCCATCCTGTATAGTTACTGTTGGAGGGGGACTTGTGGACAGCCCATCGGCCGTCTTTCCTCTGCTGGAGAGCATTTTCTTGGCTCCTCCTACACCTTTTTCTGATCCTTTTCTGCCACACCAGAAAAAAAGGCAGGGGCCTTTTTCCAAGTCCTTCTTTCTCACGGCAGGGCACTGTCTAGGAGCGCTCGGTTGCCTTTGATTTCAGCTCCACTGCTGTTCCAAGTCTGTACCTACTTCACACAGCCTGTGTAATGCGGTATTTTGGGCTTACGGCATCACTTGCTAAGCCTCCCAACGGCAGAAAGCCCACCTCCACGTTGCACCGCGCTGCGGCGGTGCCGCTGCAGCCATGTCCCGGCCGCTGCTCGCTCGCTCCCCCATGGGAAGCACAATCCTTCTTCTCCCACTCCTCATTCCCTGTGCGGGGCAGATGTCTCGCAGACTCATTGCAATTGTTCACCACAGTTGTGTCTGGTTTGCTTCGGCTGCCCCTATTTCTGGTCGCGCCTGCCGTTTGCCTTTGAGGGTGTAATGAGAAATTGGTTTGAATGTCACCCCCTCCGGCACCAAATCAGTGGCAGAGGCTGCTGCACATACCCAGCCTCCCCCCAACAACAGCCCATCCGCATCCTTCCTCGAGCATCCTCGTGACAGTCCACCTTCAGAAACCACAGAAACCACAGGAATATTGCACAGCGTTGTGTAGCTCTTGGCATTGAACGTGAACATGCTCGGTGTGACATTTTGCCAAGAGTGGACTGGGATTTCATACAGCAACTCACCGCAGGTACTTACACACTCTGTTGGACATGAATGCTTGGCTAGACAATAAGTTTTGCCTTGGTGTAACTGGCACAAAGCACCGATGCGCCAGCGCCTGCAGGAGCAGATGGCTTGCCTATTTTCCTCCAGACATTAAGGCTCCGAACCCATGCCACATCCCTTCCCCAGATTCACAGAAAGCTGCAGAGAAACCGTCTCCTGTCAGATTTCTTCTCCTGCCTGGCAGGACTGGCTCCAAACTCAGCTATCCACATTGCATAGTTCATTTCTGAAAACTTCTGGTCCTCTAGAGTTTAAAACTAAATGCTGAAATGGGGGGAAAAAACCCAAGCAAACCACAGCATGTGTGATTAAAAGCAAGATGATAAGCAGTGGTCCCCGAGAACTGGAGAATCCCTTCTCTGTTAATTACCAGGGACTTGAATGCAGGTCCCATCGGTGGGCAGCAAGGCAGCTAGCAAGGGGCTGGGTACAGGTGGCCCAGAAACACTGAAGCCAGGGAGAACTGTAACACCAGAGCTTTCCTTGAGTTTCTGAAATCCAAGCCTCTCTCACACGTTGCCATACAGAAAGGATACTGAACGACCATTTCCAGCTCCAACAGGAATTTTCTCTGCCCTTTTGACAACTACCTGCTGTATTGCCTCCCCAGCTGGAAAAACAGGGAGGATAGTTCCCTAACTCAATAGGAAGCTCAGGTTTAAATTTAGTAGCTGCTTTTAGAAAATACTTCAGGGTTCTTCGACAGGCAGCTTTGTGTAAGTACTTCTGGCTATCACTGCTGTCTCCTTAGGGATGAGGAAAGGCTGTACCAAATATTCAGGATAAGAATAGCAACAGAGGACTGATACTGCACTTGTGTGCGGGACGGGTGAGACAAATGGCATCTTCCTCTTACTTGCCTTTGTAAATCATCTGTCTCTCTCTCTCTCTCGTTCTTTTTCTTAGTAGTTTTCATAAGGAGTGGTGATTTTCACCTTACATGAAATGGGCGAAATGTCATCAGGGAGGTCCAGCTATTAAAACAAGCTGGCAAGAGTTTTCATGCCCTTATTTCCTCTCAACAGAAAGGACTTTGGATTTTATGCATAACAAAAGTTTTGGTCCACAATGGCAAGAAAATTACTTATCTTCTATATATTTCTTTCTATGGTGTTAGGCAATTTTGCTTTCAGGAAACACTATGCTGTACACATAAACACAGCAAATCCCTTGTGGAGAACATCTAAAGAGAAATATAATTTTACCTTAATAAAAAGGTAAGAGAAGTTGGCTGTTTGGCAGATCCTTGCCCGGCGGTGCAGGAACACTGCGGGTGCTTGGAATTCACTCCTATTGTTCCTGGGCTGAATTGCTTTGAAAAAGGTCACATGAGGAGGAAAGGAAGTTTTGACTTTCACATGCCTGTTATTGCTAAGGAAACCACTTCCTTGGTATTCACATATTCAGCATGTCTCCAGTTTTGGCGCTCTGACAAATGACATCGTGCTACTGCATGGGGTAACAAGGAAGGGTGGAGAAGGCTGTTAGATAACTTGACGTGTTCGAAACGCCAGTACAGCTCTTGTAGGACTGCCAAACTTCAAGTAGGCTCTGTATGAGTAAGCAGGGTGCTTTGTTAGCTGCAGATGAGATACCTGGAGTTCAGAAATGTGGAGAAAAGGTTCTGGTCTACATCTCAGCAAGCTCAGGTGGTTCGGAGTTTTCCGGGTTTGTAGCAATGGCAATATTCTTACACCACTGTGGATACTGGGAGACAAATTTTCTAGTACTAACATACGTGAATTATTCTCTGTGTAGAATTTATTTCAGCTTTCATGTACATACTTGCCTTTTCTTTGGCATTCGGATATCAGAAACCAAGTATCCTCAGGTGATACGTGGTGATTTCATTAAAAGCACTTGGATTTGAACTTTGGGTCTGTGGGACTTTTCCCATTTTTCTGACTTCTTACACAAACAAGAAATTAGAAATAGCAACAAGCTACTCTTGGGTAGGACTGAGAATCTCCATCAATGTGTTTTGTTTTTTTTAAAGAGGATTGAAGCAGAATTTCTTTGAAGTAATGTATTTTCAGATCTCAATCTGACAAGAAGAAATTGTAACATAATTAGGCTTATTTCTACTCCAAGAGAAAAAAAAAAGTCTAGTATGCTTCAGGATACAAGTGGTTTTGACTGTAAATATACAATAGCTACTGAGATTACCAGGACCAGGCATGAGGCATGCACAAATCACAGGAATTGAACAGCTAAAGCCCTGCTCAATTTACTGAGAGGCTACTGAGCTTTTGATATGTCAAGATCTATTTGTCTAAACGTTATCTGTAAAAACAACATAATGTAGTGAACTGAGCCTGGGACTGCGGAGGCCAGAAATCAATATTCTAATCTTGGCCCTGCCTCAGATGCATTTGGTGGCTCCAGAGTAGTTGTTTAATCTCCCTGCGTGCTCACCAGAGATAAACCAGTTCAAATATAATAAACTCCACCGAAGAGCTGCGCAGATCAGTTCACAGCTTCTGTATACTTCTCTGAAGACCCGAATTGTTATATAAATATTACCAGTACACGCAGGACTTCTGGAGATTTGTTGCCACGAAAATACATACCGTGTATCTTTGATCTGAAATTTCAGGTCTGTTTCCTAGCAGACATCCTCACCCCATGGAGACTTCAAGCACAGCCTGGTGGCATCACAGAAGCCACCGGGGTATCTGCCATGATAATGTCTTTTTTTTTTTTTCTTAAATGTGTTAAAACAGAATTATTTAAAAAACGGTTCAGGTGTTTTCTCACAGAGAACGTCCTCATTTTCATTCTGTCCATGGCAGGAACAGACCATACTTCAAGAGAAGTTATTTGATTAATGCAGAAATAACAGAGAGAAGGACCTATGGCCTGTTTATTTAGCAAGCAAGACTAGATAATAATTGTGGTTCATTCTGGCTTAAAATACTCGAAAACATGCTGGGTTTCATCTTCCACTCATTTTCCCTAATATCATCATTTCTGAGTGATTATCTTACTACAGGCTTAGCTGAACCACACTCATTCCCAAGACCTCAGAAGGGTTACCTGAGGTGAGAAAAAAAAGATAGGTAAAAACACCTGAGTGAAGCCACAGTAACTCTTTTGAGCTTTTAAAAAACAAAACCAATGAAACAATAACAACAAAGAATCAACCAACCAACACCACCACAAATTATCTGCTATAATATAGGAAAGGAGAGAAATACTGGCTGCATCCCTCTTCCATGCAGCAAATGAGTTCCAAGTAGAGAGGGTAAGAGTACCCACGTCCCAGCAAATTGTGCACTTTTCCAGCCCCAAAGAGCAGCAGTTTGTTAATTATTCTAGAAACTGTTTATGAGTGGACATTTAGGAATTGCTAAGAAAAAGCAGGTGCTAAAACATAGGATCTACATTTACTAGTACATATATTTTACAGTCACTAGTACTTGCAGAAATGAGTCCAGCACCTCCAGCAGCCCCAGGTTTTGTCTCCCATATTAGTCAGACCTCATGGTGCTGTTGAAACACAGTTGTTAGCACAGGCTGCGGCTGGCAGGTGCTACCTACACCCCAACCTAGACAAGGTTTTGCGTACCATCGGAAAAAAGCTGGAAATATTTGCTCTATTCAGTGGGGAGGCAGTAGGGAAAGCGGTGCACAGGGGTGATACATTCACAGCAGCCTGGGTTGCTAAGCACACAGCCTGCTATGCTGCTTAGCAGGCAAGGCCAGGCAGAGCCATTAAGTCTGGAAGCAGCTGAGTATTTAATAAGCTGCATGCTACCATGCATTTACATAGCTTAAGTTGTAGTAAAGCCCTGGCAGTAAAGGGTCAAAAGTGCAGGGCTGGAGGGCTAAAGCCCACGCAGACTGCATCGTAACCCATCCTGTCCTCAGCGGAAAAGGACTTAGGGAGGAACTGCGAGAAAACAAGACTCGCTCTAACCAAGGAGAATTTTAAAGGCCAAAAGGCAAGAATGTCAAAAATAATTCAAGTTAAAGCACATGCGACCAGGGCTGGCAAAGCTCATTTACACAAAGGTTGTGGGGTATCTATGTGCCCCCAATAAACCGAGTGTGAGGGGTGCAGTGGAAAGGAAAATGAGATTCCCCTCCTTCATGGCTTACATGTCTAAACCAAAATGACTCATTGCTTGCCCTATCTGTATGATCTTAAAATTCTTTTATGTGAATCATTTGACACTTATTTATTTCCTAGTGCGCATATTTAACTATTCCCCCGGGCACGATCTTCACCCTGACACTGCCGGAGACCAGAGTCCTGTGTCAGGCAGTGACTCCCCGCAGCAGGCTCTCTGCCCTCTTCCTTTTCTCTCCCTCGTTAGCAAAGGCTGTTTCAATACTTACAGAGCTACCAGCTTCGGACAGGCGAGCCCACGTCCGATTTCACTTCCTCTAGTGTAATCATGGACTTCAGTGACTGTGCTTTTCATTTATACTGACGTAACCAAGACTGAAATCTGTCCCACAGCAAATATTTATCAGAGCATATCAAAGGAAAAGCAGACCAGAAGAGAAACAAGCAAAACAGTGAGTGCCATTAAACTTTGCCAAGATAGATTTCAAAGTCAATGAAAACCACCCCAGAGACACAGAGCTGAAATGTAGGACAAAGTAGAACACTGGAAAAAAATAACCCGAAATTTCCAAACACGTCCTACATCTCCCACAGAACAATTTTTAATTACTTACAACTTGCAAAGATTAAGAAGGAAAACCTGCACAGAACTAACAACATATGAGCAAAGTCAATGACTGCCGCTTTTGTTAACATCCTGGCTTTGATACGCGTGCCCATCGCGGCTACCTGCTCGGGTCAGGGACCCTTTCTACAGAGCAGCAAGAAAGAAACAGGACAACACCCACAACTGGCTTTCTAAATGATATAAAATAATGGGATGCCACACTTTAATTAGATAATTAAAACTCTGTTGCTGCTTTGCTACATGCCAAGGACACTCAGTTTCTTGGCAACAGACCCTAATTTTCCTTCTTTGATATCCAGGTCACAGCCATTTGGATTAGAGGCTCATTTCCAGCAGCAGTGCATGGCAGTGGCACACAACTTCCCGTCCTGCTGTCAGTATCCCCCTGAAGTTCAGCATCTTTCAACCGTATTTATAAGTATAAAAGCTCTTAAATTAAAGCCCTTATACAGGGTAATTTCTCGACATTCTTAAAGGGCAGGGGGCATGTAAGCGTATTAAAAACTTGGGTAGCCCTGTGCAACACCAGCAACTTCTCACATCATCATCAACAGTGTCTTCCCTGTTCTAGCTGAAGAATATGACTGGAAGGGTAGACAGAAGAAAAACAACTGTTAGATCCCCAGCTCTCCACTTTCTTTGGAAGTTAGGCCTATCCCATCCCTGACCATTTGCTATCATCCCCCCTTCTTAGCAGAAAGGGGAACACTGTCCTAGAACAGATCTACCTGCTCTCCAGATTAGGTGAGGAAATCGCATACCCTTCCGAGGAGCATCGACTCGGTCAGCTAGCTGGACGAAAAGCACGTAGCCCTGACCGCTGGTCCCAGCGCTTTGCCTGAGCTGCCATCATTTGAACTGCGGAGCAAACTCCAGCCTAAGGATTATCAAACGTCATCAATCCGTATGCAAGGCACAGTTCCTCATTCCCAGCCCCATGTGAAGTAGAAAGGCGTAACAGCACAAGCATGTTTTTGAAAACCAGATACTTTTGCACGAGAAAGGAACATAGAGCACGCTACCAAGGAGCGGGTGAGACAGAACAAATCATACAGACCAGATGGTAGTCACACTGCTTAATGCACTGTTGGACGGTGCCCAGCTAGTCTGCTGATGAGCGACAGAAGAGCCTATATAGGATAATGCTCTTTGTTAAGTGCCAGCAATTTATTACGTTATGTTCCTGAGCACAGCTGAGGTGAATTAACCACAGTAACCATTTACTATTCCTTCTGACAGCCCTGAGATCGTATCTGTACTGCTGCTGTGGTTGATGGTGTGAACATATTCAAAGCTAACCAAAAGCCAACTGTCCAGGTTAGCATAGTGCCAAACCCTTGCCAACAAACCACCCAGCAGGTGTATTAGCTTACACTTGCTGCTACACTAACCATCACTAGGGTTTTGGTTAACTTGGAGCATGACCAGAACAGGCCTACATCCACTCAGAAAACAACAAAACCAGAGCTTGACAAAGATGATACACCAGGTGTTGCAGCAACAGTGGGTTAAGCACTCCTCCCTCCAGCTACTTCAAGCAAAGGAATGGTTACTTCGGAATATGCCCTCTATGGAGTCTTTAATCTGATAAAGCAGCTATAAGATAAGATATTTGTATTCTTCTTGTGTACAGCCTACATCCATGCCTACCTAGCACCATTTAGCTCTAAAAAACATCCTTCAAGTTTGATTCTTTTTCATTAAAAAAAAAAATCATTGAGCAATTTCATGACAATAATGCTGCAAAGTGCAATTTGGCAGAACTCACAAAGATCGTATTTTCTATCGCCTGTCCCGAATTCGATCTTGGACTAGGGACAGGTGAGGCAAACAAAGCAGAATCTTGACCACAAAAATCTCGATTGCCTTGATATTCTGGAAACGAAGCTAAGGCGATACTGCTTTTTTTCCCAGAGAACAGTCTGGCCATGTAAGATTGGTATCTCATGCAGAGAAAGGGAAATGAATTACTTTTTACTCAGAAGACAACTACTTCTCCCTACAGATGAGCACATCTTAAATACTGTTATTGTTTCATAAACTTCTGATGATCAGACAGTAGCCATTTGCTACACTATCTCCTGTGAACAAAGTACATGAGCACTCCATGGTTATGTCTTGAATGAACCATCTGCTCTTGAACCATCACTGTCCACATCCAGTCATCTGCAGCATCTAATAAACCACAGATCAAAGTAGAGAGCAGGTTGGTTAGACAGCCTTGGCAACCCTACCATTCTGTCTGAACCAACTCAGTAACACAGCTTATTGTAGTTGGGACGCAGGTATGAGTAGTTTCACACTATGATTTAAGATTTTTGCTATGTTTATTTGGGTTATCTTGTAAAGGGAACATTCCACAGTATGATGGCATGCAATTTTAACTACAAATCTGTCCACAGAGGAAACCTAGTCGCCAGCTAAAATCCATAAAATTATTACACAGTTTTAACACAAAAAAATTATGTAGTTAAGTCAGAAAACAGGGAAAAGAAATTTTGGTCTTTCTTTTAAAACTACAAAACCTTAATGAAGAAACTGTATTAAAGGTAATGCAGAACATCAATTCTTTTTTAAAAAGAAAACCTCTCCAGAAAACATTTCAGACTTCAGACAAGAAGCTTGTTAAGAGGCAGTTTTATTTGTTTTAGTACAGCTTGCTTTTATCACTTGATTTAGATAATTATTTTTCCAGTTAATCTCCGTCTCATGTTTAGACTTAAAAGGTGCCTATCACCTTTGTATTTGAGTAGTAAAGATTGCTGGTTTATTTATATTTATTCAAATCATGACTTTCTTTATTACTACTCCAGATACTAAGTCAATAATATCTTTCCTGTTAACTATCCCCATATACTTCGAAATATTGTAGCCTACTTTGTTGTGGTGTCTGTTTTTTAATTGTAGGTCTGATGCCAATGAATGGAATAAAATAGGACTCCTTAGAAACACCATGTTTCCCATGTCTGGAGAAAAGTTATTTTCTTTACTTCATTATTATTTCCCCTGACAGTTACATCAAGCCTGTGACAATGACGTAGTCTTAACTCTTCACTGCTGTTTGGTGGTATTTCACTGACAGTTAGCATTTTGTTATCATGGGATGACTGGAGAGCAATGCAATTTTCAAAATTAAGTTTTTAATTAATAGGTATTAATCTCTGAAATCATCCTGGCAGCAGTCTCTGAGAATGGGCATGGAAAGGAGTTCCTCTAATACGGAAACTTAGGCTCCGTTTAATGTAGGATTCAGGCATGGTGACCAGGAAACCTACTGACCATTCTCTTTCTCATCTAGAAAAGGAGGATCTCCCGACTTCCCAAAGGTATTAATAAACACTACACATATATCCATGACCACTGAAGAGCTACGCCCAGATTTCATTTTGACTGTAAATGTGGCAATGTCAGTGAACCAATCAAGAGAGTACAGGTCTTTCAGAAAGACGACATCAACTGTCATTGTCCTCCAGCAAAAACTGGAGATCTCCATTCTACCTCAGTCAATATTTCTTCATCCTCAGAATCCCTCACTTTCCAATGTAAGTGCTTCATCAACAGATTTTGTATGCCTCTCCCCAGCATAAATCCCATAATGCAGCTGGTCATCCTTTACAGTAGCCCAGGACATCTGCTTGGTGGAGAACCTTGCTGCCCACTCTCCTGAATTGTTAACAACAATGACACCCCCCAAGCCCCCAACTCGTGTCTTCATGTAGTCTAATGCAGTGTCAGCAGCCATCTCTGGTGACAGTCCTGAAACAAGGAAGAACAAGATAACTTCATGGTGTCTGTCTTGAAATAAGTTTTAAAATTCCCTTCAAGTTTCACCCCTTCCAAAGAACCAGCCAAATCTAATTCCTCCTTCAACTAAATCAGCAAGAAATTTCCAATGTAGCAAAGGAACTGTTTATAGGAAGGCCCTGGACAGTTGCTAATAGCTGCTATGGTATGGTGCTGCTACAAAGACAGGATTTAAATAGCTTCAGATTGTAATTTAGTTTCAGTGTTTGATATAGACTAACTCATCAACTCTATGTTCAAGACACAGCATTTCTTATGCCATCATTTGAAGGGAAAAATGCCAATCTGCACGCTTTCCATCAAAGGTTTGTCACAAGGTAGGTCTAAAGCATTTACAATTTGGAAAAAAACATGTTAAAGCAATCAAAAATTTCAATCATCATCTATGTTCCAAGTCCACTGGCTGCAATGGAGCTCAAAGCATGTACTTCACACTGTCGTAATTTATCAAAAGCAGACATCAAACATTACTCTTCCTGAAACTTCTGAAAGTATCAGGCAAGACGAGGACTCAATGTACTACACATCAGAGAAAGGACCAGCAAAGCAACTTTATCTTTTCATTACAGTTAATTCATATTAACAGGACTATTTTCTAAATAAAACAAAGTTAATGTCTACATCATACACACAAGTCTGTAATGGCTGCAGAATATTTGTTCACTACAAGTTTGAATGTATATTCAGGAATGCAGTTGGCTCAGCCTAATTGTTCTAAGATATATACCATCAGTAATGTTATGCAGCTTAGATTGCAGAACAAAACCTGACCTTCATGCCTTCCCTCCAAATTTTGAGTTAAAACCAAACAAAACCAGCAGAGTCAGAATTATTCACAGCACTGGTGACTGACAGGATAAAGCTCCTTTCTCTGACGTTACGAGTGACACTGTGACTATTCAAGTCAGTGGCACTGACTTCAAAGGGTCAGCATTTCACTGTTTGATTTTTCATCAAGACAACAGCTGCCACCATAAGACAGAGATTCCAACAGCTGTTAAGACTGGCAAAGCAATTCACTCCTGAAATATGAAAGCAAGTTTCACAACGTTGGTCCAAAAGAAGATATTTACTATGTGAATTACTGAATAGATGAACAGAATTATGAAAGAGCTCTGTAGTTATTCTTAAATATGCAACTTCAGTTGACCGTTCAAGGACTCAAAAAGTTACAGTAACTTGAGGGTTTGTTTTCAGTGCCTTCATGGAAACGTGGGGGGGGGGGGGAAGTCTATTGCTGACGTATTTTCCTGGCAGCTGAGTTATACTTCTGGGCAGGATGAATGAAGGTAGAGCAAGCATGGGCAGGGTGAACAAGTGCAAACCAATTAAACATGCACACATGTGGGTTCATTTTCTTTTTTCTTTTTCTAAAAAACTTTTTAATTTGAGCCTCATTTGCCTTTCATACTGATTGATCACAAGCCAGGTAACTGCTATCAGCGCATAGGTTTTGCAATGCAGTTAACTTCAAGCCAGAGAAGAAACTGGTTTACACAGTTTAGACTAAATACAGCTTAGAAGGCCAGTCACAAATTGAATAGCTAGGGACATAACAGAGAGAGTAAGGGGAGATCATAATGTGTTAGAGCTTTGGGAAACAATCTGTAGGTTGTATTTTATGCTGAAACTATCACATTAGCCAAGAGATTTACAGAGAAATGCACCCATTATATGCAAACAGCTCTATAAAGTGTAACAAAAATATTGTCAGCTGTTACTTGTCTCTCTACTTACTGCTTCTCCAATGAAAATGTAAATTGAAAGTTTTCCAACTATTTCCACTTCAGTTGATCTCAAAGCAAGCTACACTGTACTGCCCAAAAGCTACGGCTTTCTAAAAATAATGGTGATATCTATATTAATGGTTCTTCAACTGCATGCAATAGAAGTATGTTGTCTGGCTATGTTTACAGGCTGTAATATAATCAAGGGGTTAGATGACAGACTAACTCATGAAGGTAAAGCTCCAAAGGGTCATCTCACAGTCAGATTATATTACAGTCACATAAGACATACTGTGTCAGCTGTTTACCACATACCCACCCAGTCAGTTTAGTGTATTTTCCAAAACAAAATGAAAATTTAAATCATAGTTAAAACATCTTAAAAGCATTTCTGTTGCTATAATCAGAGTTGTTAAAATAAAGACCTTTACAGTTTATTAGAAAGGTGATATCCTATGCTTTCCTTATTTCAGCTCTGATTATCTATCTCTAGCCCTCCTCTACTGCTTCCTTAAACATATCTTCCTTTTACTTGTTCTCTGTTGCTTTGTTCACAAAATTTTAGTTTAAATTTGGGAAAAAATTATTAAAGAGAACTTCAGTTAAACAAAAGTAGACAATAATGTCTTCCAACCTACATTAATCTAAAGCATGATTAAACATCAAGCAGCATAGATATTTCTGTCCACTTAAGGCTATTTTAGATTTATTAATACTTTAGTACTTCATTTCATTTTTAAAGAGAGGTGACCCATCCACATAACCCTGGGAACAACTCTTCTGACAACCGTTGTAGGATGATAAGTACATAAACTGAAACCTGTCATTAGGCAACGTTTCCTAGCCTCATTATTTCAACTCACAGGAAGTTTGGAATATACCTTGCTCCATGTGATAGAGGATCAGTCGGGCTAAGACCACTTTCATAATGCTCTCTCCGTGTCCTGTGGTTGAAGTGGCACCGGAGCGGTTATCAGCATAACCTCCACTTCCTTTTCAGAGAGGAAAAAAAAAAAAAAAATAGGCAGCAATGTTCTGTAATAAAATCTGCAAGCTCTGCATTGTTTAAAATTGGTACTGAACATTTCTTCCTAAAGGGCCGGCAGTTCTGTGCACACCTGGGAGCAAAGTGTCAGTAACAAACTTCTTTCTCATTTCTGCATCAGTTTGAAAAGTAAAAAACATGAGAGAGAGCAACAAGAGCTGGATGAAGTCAGTTGCCAAGTTGAGAGAGCTAGAAGACTAGTGATCTGCTTGTGGTACAAGAAGCAGAAGCAGCAGGGATAGGCAAAAGTATCTTCCAGAACAGGAAGGGACGGTATATTGAGCATCAGCAAACTAGTGATGGGATGCAGAGTGCCAGGTCATACAACATTACCAATTGAGAAGATATGAAGGAAGATCTTGTGAGGACATTGGTGAATTTACCAAGTTTGAGGGGAACTTATCTGCAACAGAAAAAGCAGGTAAGAGATTTGAAGAGCCTGGGCCCTAGTGAAGCATCACGAAGCACCCCCGAAGGATCTTGCAATCCTCACCACAAGCAGTGTTTCTTCTGTTGAACATGCTCCCCCCCCGCCCCGCTTTTTTTTCCTCCCATCCTTGTTTTGCTGGCATATTCCACACCCTGCTCACCACCAAGCTTCCGCTTGCTCAACACCCATGTTTCTAGCACATCTCCTAAGAAAAATATTTCCCAGGAGCTGGGGAGGAACATACCACAGCATTATAAACAAGGTACTGGGGGAGGGGAAAGCAGCACAGAAGAGCAATGAAAGTTTCTTCCCTTCTGTACTTTCTTGATCAGATCAGACCCTTTCAATGGAACCCGATTTACACATGGAAAAACACTGCCACAATCAGTCTGTCAAAGCCCCCTTTCAAAAGGCTCTAATATTTAAAAGGACAGCTAGCATTTCTGTATCCAATCCTGCAGATGTCTACTAAGAGCAAAAGTTACAAGCAATATGCTCAAGAGTGCCCAGGTTCACTTGTCCTTCACAGACCTACGTCCCATACTATAGGAGCCCTGAACATGATCTACACAAGAAAAGGGTGCTTGCAGTCAGAAGGCTGCAGTCAGAAATGAAGCTGAAAATCATTGTCAAAATGCATGCAGAGGGTACCAAAACACAGCAACTTAGGGTGCGAGAGAAAGTTAGTATTAGTTTTACAATAATCATGTACTGCCAACAGCAGTGCTATTTGAGTTTGGAACATGTTTTACTAAAAATAATTATTTTTTAAATCCCAACTGTATGGTAGAACTCTGAAGCAATCAAATGGCAAGTCTGTCCCATGAGAGGAGGAAGTCTGCGGAAAGGATTTCAAATGTCTCTTTGTACTTGGATAAGAGATCTCTTAAAATATTTCCTTTATTCCACACCGCATCTATTAGGCTCTGAAGCAGTCTTATCAGGGCTCTCTAAGAACAGGAATTTACTCAAAGTTGCCAGTCATTTTACAAAATTGGCTCACTCCTATAATGAACAGTAATTACAATTACACCTACTTCCTTAAGTACCAAGGAAACAGCATCTTAGTATGGAACAGGCTACATTTTTTGACTTAGCTGTAAGCACAGAAATACAAAAGGAGAGTTTTATCAGAATGAACAGACAGGAAATAGAAAAAAAAAATAATGTTAGCATTCAGGAAAGGACAGAAAAAAGGAATTCCCATCCCCATTTTCCAGACAGAAAAGTGTTGGATTATGATAATAATGACAGCACTACACCTCTACTCCCAATCCTTACTTGCAATCTCCACATTGTGTTAAGGAGCTTCAGCTTTGATACATTTGAATGTTAGACCTCCATTTCAGATGTACCAGTATTTATGTTTCATTTCACAACTGAAAAGGAGACTGTGCAATACTTTTTTGCTTTCTTTTTTTCTTTCTTTAAATAAGATACCTCCAAAAAATGAGAGGCAAGACCCCATACCTATGCATGCTGTGTCACCAACACGGCCAATCAGTTTATTAGAGAGTCCTCCAGTGGATGTTGCACAAGCTACATTTCCTTCACTGTCTATAGCAACAGCACCGACTGTTCCAAGGTCTCTGCCAAGAAAAACAGTTCACAAAATTAGGTAGAATTAAAGCATACCTGCCAAAGCATGTTGCATTTCTTTTCCAGGTAACTTTAAAAAAGATTACTGCAAAAAAATTACTGCTCATCATAAAGCTATTTTTTACCATGCTTCTCATTACAAAACCAACAAGCAATATGCAACAATTCTCATAGCTTTATATTTAACAGAGTAGAAAACACTCAATTTTTTTTCATCTCCCCCCATGACTGCTTTATCTTCGTAGCATGGAAACTTTGATTTGGGGAGGCAAAAACCCACGAAACAAAAGCATGCAGGGCAGAAATATTTTTAGCTATCATAGTTCTGGAGTAGTTTTTTGGCTGTGACACACCTGAAACACAACTTTCCCCTAAATAGCAACTCAAAGATGCAAGAATTGTCTCCACTGTCTCAACAGGAGGTTAACCGGAATTATTAATGACAATGCATGTAAACAAGTGAATACAGAAAAGGACAGTAATGTTATGCATGCACTGAATCATTTCCTTCCTGTTCCTCCTCTTTCCTCTTCCTTATTCTCCTAAATGTTTAAATGCCACCAAAAAAAAAAAAGTTATTTATGTGCCTTTCAACTAGTATTGTTCACAACCCATCATTAATGCAAATTTTCATCTTTGTACTCTGTAGCTACGCAATCTTGAGGTTTAAATCACTTGGCCCGTAGAATCTGTTGAAACCACACATCAGCTTAAAAATCTTCATGCACTGAAGAAAATAGAAGTTTCAACTATTGCTTTATTTCTTCAGCACAGAAAAGTCATATATAATAAGCTGCTTAAAATATACACATGTATTCATACTCAGAAAAAAAAAAGGGCTATTGTAACTTACTGTAACTGTTGCTGCACTGAGAAGCAAGACATTACTGAGAAGCAACAGTTTTGAGTGTTCCAATATTCCAATCTTGGCAATTCATGCAGGAACATAAAACAGTCTCTAGCTAGGAGAGGTATACCAAAAAAATTTAAATCCCTCCACACAGGAAAAGAATTTGTAACAATCCTTCAAGGAACTGCTCAACAGGAGACTGCAACAGGAATATCTTTGGAAGTTGCTTGGCCACTGGTGAGGGTCTTTCTATAGCCCCACAAAATCTAAGCTAATTAAGTCAGAGTCCTTGTGTACCACGAAACCCACAGTCAATTTCTCAGAGAAGCAACTTCCTGTTCCCTGCTGCTGATGTAAAATATCATACTGTCAGTCCCTACACTTCATTCACAGCAATTCAAAGTTGACTGATGAATCACAGGCCTTACAAACTGCTCTGACATTTATGTGGAGACGGACCTCAACTCAAACTGATATGATGGTGCAGATGGGCTTCCCACCCATCCATCTGTTACAAATGATTTGCTGAAAAGAATATCAGTAAATTCAGTACTCCCTTGCACACTCATGTGGCACCTTTCAACCAACTAAAGTTAGATCCTCCTGAGACCTTAAGAAAGGTGCATCCAGACATACATTTTCCTAAGTATGTATTTACCTTAAGCAATTGTGAGAATAATGAAAGTGCACAAATCACATACGCAGCAGCTATCTGTTTTGGTACAAAAGCTCAACTGGCAATAAATAACAAAGTGAATGCGTCTGACATACCTTATCTGCCGTGGAGCAAACAGACAAATACACTATATTTCTTACTGTCCCTTTAAACTTTTTTATTGCTTCAGTGTCACATATTTTCTTTGTTCATCTTCAGAACAAAGGCAAAGAAGATATAAATAATCTGTTGCATAGCTAGTTGACTCAGAAACATCACCAAGGCAGGCAAACTAAGTAGAGATACCATATTATAACTATCTCTCTATTCGTTAGTGACAGTAGCAAGAACCTCAACAAGTACCTGCAGTATACCAGAGGATGCTATTAGTAATAACGATTTTGTTCAATCAAGAATTATTCTTATATACTGCACAGACTGTGACACAGAATGGATCAGTTGGATTTGTTCATTCCCTTTTGTCTACATCTTTCATTATCCAGTACTCATGAAGTTACATGTACTTATTCTATCCCCATTCAACTAATAAGGCATCTGCTATTTTGACTCTTAGCCCTGCATCAATAGTAGCGTTTTCTGTCGATTGCTATCAGGGCCCTTGTTAATTAATACCTCCTCGAGTTACTCTTGCACTGTGATTCACAGATTTACTACCTTATGGCCAGACTCAACTGCCTTTCTGAGGGGTTCTCAGGCAATCTCCAGCCTTCTTGACAAAGGTATGGTCAGAATCTTTGGAGTGAGAGACTGAAGATAAAACAAACCACATCCTATTCTCAGCAAAACGTGTACAAGATGCCTTGTCGTAAGTGCAATGGAATCATAAGCTTTTAGCATAAATGAATGCACGCTTCTAACCAGCAGAAGAGAAAGGTCTCTCTTCTGGAAACAGCAAACTTGGCTTGGAAAGCTGTGAACCCCCAAGGTTTCCAACATTGTTAGGACCAGAGGACTGGAAGCAAAGTACACACCAACCTTCAAATTCCCAGTGTGATCTGGTATTATCTTGCCTCTGACTAACACTACTTCACCTTCTGCCTGTTCGCCCCAGGCAAGTTTCTGCATAATCACTGTGGACATAACAGGAAAAAGAACATTCCACATGTGATACAGGAACAAATGGGCTTGCATAAAAAAAGACCGGTTTTCAACTTTGCAAACTTGTGCTGATGTTTTGGGCACTGGCTGTCAGAAAAAGAACAGCATGGCTAAGACAGGAAAAAGTCTTGAGCCCTTCAAAAATACACAAGCCTTCTATTATCAGATATTTCAGAACAAGACAATGCTGAAATTGAAGATACCTAATACTGTTACAAGAAAAAAAATAATTAAGCAGTTATAAAGAATGAATGGAGACTCAGAAGCCATGCCATTCCAACTTACATATTCAGGAGACCAAGTGGCAGGAGGGGCTACGCCATCCTCTAATCCTTCATAACTAATTATAATACCACACAGTCCTTGGACAGACCATGGATCAAAAGAAAACTTCTTTTGGATACAAGATGAACTACGACTGAGACCTTATGGTCAAGGAACAACTTTGCTTTGTTTACAAGACCATATTTACACTTGCCTCACGAATTTGTTTTTCCTTCTAGCAATTTACTGACAGTAACACATAGCTTGTAGTTTATAGCCTCATTTCATGGACTTTAATTAAAGATGCCCACAGAAGAAATTTCCTCCTTTTGATCTACTAATTCTTCAGCTCTGCTTCTCTCATTACCGTTTCACAGAACAGATGAACAACATGTAATACAGCATTTATATTATATAATACAGTGCTTTCCTATGCCACAACCATTAACATACAAATGGAAGCTCAAAACAATTTAGTATTTATGCCTACCTCACAGGCATAAAAAACATTTTTGACATTTGATGATTTTGCTTCCTTTCCTGCCCACCTCACCTTCCTCTTTACTTTATATGAGACTTGCTTATTTTTCAAGTGACTTTCGTTTTTCTGTTGTGCAATACCATCCAGTAGTATCCCTCTTCACACCAACCATTACACCAAACTTCTTGGTCAATTTTGTCATTCCTATCTACAATAACCAAAAGCCACAATCAGCACTCAGGAGGAGTTACTAGTCAAAATCTGATGTCGTTTAACTACCTAATCCAGTTTAAAGACACATCTGATCATCTACTTAACAAAGATCAGCTTTATTAATTTTCTATTTTTTTTTCATGGACTCATTTTAAAATGTGGACTGAGGATATTTTAGAATCACAGTTCCTTCATGGAAAAGAACTATACAAAGTGATGCCTGCTGTTTATTAAAGCTGCTCGATAAACTGGTGATTTTAAGAACAATAACAAGTTCTAACCTTGTTCTCCATTAATGCCACAAAACCTATGCTCTGTCAAAGTGACTGACAATCTTAAGCATCAACAAGTTTGTTCAAGTTTGTTCCAGTCACTTACACTTGAGCAAATTAACTGAAAGCTTGATTTTTCATTACTTTCACTGAGGACATACTGTGAAGACTGTATCAAACCATGTAATACTTGGAACTGAAGTATTCTCAAGTCTGCATACAGGCCTTCAAGCTTTGGTTTGTTTGGTTTTTTTTTTAACTGATAGCATAAATTAAATTACCTGAATTTAAAAAGAAAAAATATTTTACAAAAACCCTACTTCTGAAACTCTTCAGGGTTGGAATCTGGCTCAAGGTTCTTCTTCCATCTCTCCCGGGATCTCTCGGTTATGAGTTTCTCCCCTGGAGTCTCAGGAATACCCATGGCCTGAGCAAAGAGGTGTGCACCATGGTCAGTCAGCAGCATGTGCTTCGTCTGCAGAAGACAGACAGGAGATTCACTGACAATTCTTGTTTGGTCTTGTACTGAGCAGTTTTGTACAAGCACTCTTTATTTTTAGAAGTATCCACACAAAGAAAATTCCAAATTTTGTTTTATTTTTAAACTTTCTAGATTTCTATGCCTACATCCTCTTCCACTACCTGAAAAAAATTTCAGCTCTCCAAAACACAAACTTTCATCAATAGTAGAAAAGAATTGCATTTATCTATTTAATACTTATAATGGGAGAAAGAAAAATTGGTAAACTTGCTCTTTTGCATGCAACTTCCTTGTACTGTTTCCAGTCAATCATCAAATCACTACTTAACTGAACTGTTTTGTCCGGTTAACTAAGAGATCTAGAAGGATTTTACTCAGAAGGAAAGAATGGTAAATAAATTCCTGTTCTGTTTGAAGGTATTAAACCTCGTAAGAGTACAATAACCAAAAAATGTAAATATCATGCACTGAAGTGTTTCTTAACATCAGCTCAACCATTTTATTTTAAGTATTTCCTTCAACTAGCTGCTACTCTTACAGACCCAGAATTTCAAATTCAAGAATGGAATACTGTTCTAACAGGTTTGACCGAAAAATGTTTGCTCTATTCTAACATTTGCAGAAGCTCTATTTTGATTCCTTTATTTAGCAAAGCACTTAGACCAGATTTTAAGTCAACAGCCTTAGTTAAATCCATGCTTCAAAGTCTGTACAGCTTGGTTAATTCACGTTTTAGAGAAACTTCCCAGATAAATTTGTTTCATTAATCCTTATACTTTAGTAGGACCTCTAAAATCCCCCCCTTTTTTTTTTTTTTTTTTTTTACATCTGTTTCCAAAAATAAGCATCAACTTCTTGGACCACTACACTGCTGTTAATTGCTCATCAAAGCCCAGGAGGGTTTTGGAGAAGTGGTGGTCTGACTATACCGTATGGAGTCATTTCAGAGCACAGCACCTAACTTCAAGCAAGCTTTTATGTCCATGCAGCAGCACAGCACACAGGTACCAGGTGAGGTCCAAAAAGTACAACCACGTGATGCTGGAGGCTGCAGGCCTGCAGAGCCTTGCAGGGCACCAAAGTGGCACATACTCGGCTCTCAGACTGAAGCGAGGATGCCAGAGGTTGGGTATTTCTGTGACATGCTGCATTCCTCAGGACATTTACACTCTCAAAGCTTCAGACTTTTAAAGATGTTGCAGACCATCAACTTCTGTTGATTTCTAAAGCAATGACAAGCAATCACTACTGTGACCAACCCATAGTACTGCATTGTTTTAAAGGATTCCAGCCAAACCCCTTCCCAAACCACGGACACTGATCTCTACTTAAGCTTATTAAAGCCTCTGCACTAACCCCTTCAGATAGTTACAGAAGTGGGAAATGTGACTACACTTTAGAAACGTTCCTGATGTTGTGGCCCTGACATCAGACATTTTTGAAAATTTAAATGCCTTTTTATTGACAAATTAAGCCCTCAATTCATAAGACTATTGCTTTAGGGAACAAGAATAAGGCTTACAAGGGAAAAGTCCTCTGTATATGTGAAAGAGCGGACAACGGGCTTACATGCCGAGTGATGTTACCAGACAGTATGACCTACCTATTTCTAACAAAGCTAGGTTTCTTCCACTTGAAAGCCAACTTCTTTGTGCAATACTGCCCCCCTCTGCCATTGCCACCAAACCACCAGAAGCACACAACCCAATAATTCAAATTGGTTTGGGGTTTTGGTAGGGTTTTTTTGTTTGGGTGTTTTTTTTTTTTTTTTTTTAGGAAATACAGATGAAGTCAAAATAAAAGTTCAATGTATCAGAAGGCTGTGTCCTTCATCACTTGCTTTCTTCAGCAATTAAGACTGTATATCGTCCTTTAAATAAGTTTAAAAACAAAAAGTTTTATTGTAAAAAATGGAAGTTATTTCTTAAAACTTTTTCAAAGGGTTCCCTCCCATATGCAGGTTCTGATAACATACCCACCTTCCTGAGCTGCGCAAACAAGAAATACGTGCACATAGAGGAAATAAGCTTCTATGATAGGGGGTTTTTTGTTTGTTTTGGGGTTGGGTTTTTTTCAGTCCTCACTGAAAAGAAGGTATCTTAAGGCGCATTTGATTTTTTTTTTCTTTTCAACATATCTTACCAATCAAAAGAGCTGGTAGAACATTGCCAAACAACCCAAAAGCACATTTTTCTGTGTCATCCTTCTTCTACAGTTTCATGAATAAGTTTGCTAACTTTCTTAAGTGCCTAATTTTTCTGGGACACAATTATACAAAGTAATCCAAAAGGACAAAAAAATAAATAAAGGATTCTAGAGATCTTACTAACAAACAACAAATGTTGGCAAATTTAGTTAATTTCATGGGAAACAGGAAAGAGAAAATCCCCCAAATTTCTGCAGCTGGCCTGAAATTCAGACCATCACTGTTGTTTATTTAACAACCCTGGCAGTGTGCAGAGCATAGCAAAAATTTGCACCTTTGCCTTGAGAAGTCTATGTTCTAAGCTAAATTCTCCTCTGTCTAATGTAAAGGGCTGGATGATATAGTAGGGGAAAACATATACACGGTTCATGCACACCAATGAATCAGTGCTCTAATGTTCAGAAGATGCCCACCTAATGAAATGTTGGAGCTGAGGGGGATTACATGCCCCATTCAAAAACAAAACAACAAAAAAGTGCCATTTCAATGTATCATTCTATTTTTGTTCACTACATAACAGGAATTGAACTGCTTTCTCAAGGATTTGTTGAATTACTTAAGGTACTAAAAGCCTTCCATCTCTAGAGCCTGCCGTGTTCAACAGCGTAGTAAATAATGAATGGAAATTATTCTGCTGCCCTCCTTTCTTCAATCCCATGGATTTGGACATATTTGAGCCCAGTGAGAATGTGACAGCACACAGGGTAAATGTGCACAATAACAACCTAGAAGAGCCACTCTGGCCACCAGATGGAGCCCATATTGTTCCAGAATAGTAACAGAAATACAGAAAATTACAAGCAGGTGGGGAGGGGTTTTTGGGTTTGTTTGGTTTTGGGACCTCTATGTTTCAAAATTCCTTAAGGCAGTCAGGCATCTCAAAGCCACTGGGAAATAAGCATCCTAACATGCTTAGGACCCCAGGAAAACTAGTCTTATTACCCATGGGTCACAGAGTTGAAAATATTTTTAATTATGCACAGTAAAACAAAACAAAATACACTCCGAAGTGTACTGTGAAATAGCCTGGCTTGGTGTCCCAGAATTCCTGTCCAAGATGAACAGAAGAGTAACATCAGTTGGTATTCCCATTTACAATACCTGATGGAGAAGCAGCAGAAATTCACCTCAAGATACATCAAGCAATTTAGGCCAAAATTTACATTTGAACTTTGTCATCTACACAGATTTTTTTTGCATCTGGGCAAAGAGTAATACACTTTACCACAAAATTTCATGGTTTTAGAGCTACGCCATTGTACTTGGTCCTGTATAGTTCAATTTTATGTTTTCCTTTCAAATTTAGCCTCAACATTTTTGAACACCAGAAGCACCATACAATGATGAGAAAGACCTTATAACAGACAAGAAAGACAAAAGAGAGGTTTTTTTGGTTTGGGGTTTTTTGGTTTTTAAAAAAACACTTTAGAAAGTTATGTTCTCATATTCTTGTCAACTTAAATGGGATTTTGTCACAGAGAAGACAAAAAGAAGTGATTCTGGAATATGAACTGAACAATGGGCATTAAAAGATGTTATCTACAGGAAAAAAACAAAAAACAACCCACAAAAAACATTCCCCCAACACGCTAGAAAACAGCTCTCCCCCAACTCTCCACTTAGATTCTCAAATTTTAAAAAACTTCGTCTTGTGAAGCTGCCTACCAGCTATACCTATTCATTTGTTCTAGCCAAATGACAGAATAAAACCAATATGAAGGAACAAAAAGCTTATTCATTGCAAGTTTTAACATTGTCTTCTACTGGACGTACTAGACTGATTTTGAAAGCAGAACCATCCTCCAATTAAGGGCAAAAATAATTCTTATCTTCTTTGGAGGCTGTTGAGGACAAATTACATTTCAATCATCTTTACAGATCACCAAAAGAGGTTTTGCTTTCTCAAAAGTCACTTTGAAAGGTTAAAGAAACATAAATGCTCTTTGTTAATAAGTGTTTCTGCAAACATGAACCCTTTTCAACAACAGGGCAGATGCACTAGCAGGATGAAAAATGTAAACTCCAAAGACAGTACAAACTTTTTGATCCCTGTCACAGTCTAGTAACGGTAAAACAGATGCACATACCACACAAATAACCTACTCCATCCTGAACCATACCAGTTGCACCATTTGTGAAAAATGAGAGAAGTGTGCTGTGGAAGATACTAGAATAACTTCTTAGTGGAGCAAAGCGGGATCAACTTTACGTCAGAAGTCAAGTAATAATCATTTGCTGCCCTGGTAAGTCTGATTCTCTTGGAAAATCTGTCACCATCACATAGTGCTAATGTTATCTTCTACTGCTGGAAGACCATGACTTTGCACTAAGGCATCTGATTAGGTCACAACGGAGGAGGCTGTCTAGAGCAACGTAAGACCACATTACATGGCCAAATATGGTACTGGGTCATTTAATTCAGTTCCATGTCATCGCAAAGTCACCAGTATATTATCCAACTTTAATCTTGCAAGATCAAGCAGAAAATTCAGGGCTAGCATAAAAGCTCTTCAAAAAACAAGTGAACAAAACCAACCCTAAAATCTTGAACACCAGCTGTGAAGATACAGATCAACGTGTATGTCAGTTTCTCCTTGAGCTTCCAATTGCATGGCAGAACTTACATTTCCTTAGAATGCTATTTTTAATAAATACCTCTCAAAACCCCTTAAAATAAAAGTTCTTCAGGGTCATGACCATAGTTTCCGAACACTACCATGTATTTCTCCCTTTTTTCCTGCTTCAAAGTGCTACACAAACATCATCAAGGTGTATCAATATACCGGATGAAGTTCTAAGGGAAAAAATGTTTCATACTCAAGTACATATTCAGCATACCTTTTCCATGACAAGTCGAGCAAGTTTTATTGGGTTTGCTATACATTTAACTGCAGATACTGCTCCAGAGTCTAAAGTTTTTCCATCCATGATAATGGCATCCATTTCTACTTCACCTTTTTCATTTAGAACAGATCCGCAGCCTAAAGACAAAAAAAAAAAAAAAAAAATCAGGGAGAAAGGAAAAAGAAGAAAGTCTTTAAGAGCTAACGATCACGTGATTCAATCATTAGGTCTCATCAAGCAAACTTTCTCTTTCCCAGTTTGTTGTCTGACTTATTGAAAGTATCTCCTGCATACAAACAAAACAGCAGAAACACTGCTGAGTATAACCACAAAAATCCAACCATTAACAGCAGTCTCACAGGGTACAACACTTACTTTAAATCTGAGCTTTATAAGATGAAACACACACTTCCAATCCCATCCAAAATGATACACTAGGTATGAGAGTTAAAATGACAAACAATCATGACCACAATTCTTCATCCCCCAGATCACTTCAAGCGTGCATAAAACTATTTTACCTTTACAGTTCTTCCAAAGGAGGATACAATATAACCCAACAAAATAGCACAGTGGTCAATCCTATCAACAGATTAATGTCACATAGCATTCCAAGAAACTGCCAAAATTGACAGAGCAGAATAAAAGTGTTCACTCACTACTGTAACAAAAGCTTGAAGTAACAAGTTCTTCATTACCACATAAAAAACACTAGATTAAGGAATTAAAAAAAATAAAAAATTAAGTAATAAAATGTCAGGTAGTTATTTTCTTCTATAATTACTGGTGCTATTACTAGCCTAATTGAAAATTAATGAGATACAAAATGAGATAATGCAAATAGCAGGTTTTTTTTTTAAATAATGCCAATAACTGTATCACACGGGAATAATCAGTTGTAAGTCATCAAGTGCACAAGCCTTGCTAATAAGGATGGAGAAGACTAAACCTAAAAAGAAGTTAAAAAACCAAAACAAATCATGGCAGTTGCACAGTAGCTCAGGTAGAAAAGACTTGAATATTGTACAGAGCTAAACCAGGTTTTTTTATTTCTGTTGTCTCCAAAACTCCCCCTGCCACACAGACACACCCCCAAAAAGTTATTTTTTGCTCCTCTCCAACTGCATAAGCTATTCCAGACTTCAGCCCTGCACCACTCACAACATGTTAATATCTAGACTACACTGACCTGTAGAGACCTTACAGGTAACTGCCTTGTCCCACCCATGTTAACATCATTCCTCCAGCTTCTCCTTTATGCTGGTGTAAGGAATAAGTCTTCTTGGTTTTCTTCGATAAACCCTGCCATACTCTTTTAGCTTCCTTTGACAAGGTAGGCTCTCTAGCCCATGATCACGAAACTCCCACTAGAACTAGGGTAATCCCATCCCAAGTATCAGTGACCAGAACCATGGTTCCAGGGGAAGCTCTACCAGCCCCCTTCATCACTGCAATAGTAGTAGCCTATGTCTACTGGACATCTCTCTTGGATACATTTTAGGATTTCCTAAAATTTCCTAAGCAGAAAACAGTTGCAGACAGTTCCTGTAGTCAAAGGCCGCTTCCTACAAAAGCCTCTTTTTACAGTTGGTGAAGGGAGACAGGTGCCCTCCAAGAACAATTCATCCCACTTGCCTCAGAGAGCTGTATAGCCACCCTTTCTCATTCCACTGACCACCATGAAAGTCTGTACACCACGGCAAGACTAGATACTAAACTTCAGGTTATCTGAGGTAGGATGAATCCTTCCTTCTATGGTTACAGGCTGCCTTTTCACCTGCCTTCCAGGATGATGGATAAGGACTACCTGTCTCTGAGGCCATGGTACCCATTGGCAGCAGCACTGAAAAAAAAAAAAAAAAAAAAAATTTTGCCCCCTTGGGAAGAAAAGGGCGGGAAAAAAACCAGAGAGACAACAGAAGACAGAAAATCTAAAGGGACACAAATAATGAAGGTGTCTGACATCAGCCAAATTGCGGCAGGGGTACTGAGAGGAGTACTCCAATTCCCTCTATCTACAAGTAGATAGATCTGTCCTCTGTCCTGCAAGGGCTGAGGAGGAAAGTGTGCAAGGATCACTATCATAACAGTTCTTCTACCTGGAGTATTCACACCAAGCTAGTTAATACTACTAGTCAAAGAGATCCCATGAAGGAAATATAACCAAGGCCACTTCCTCATCACAAGCAGAACTTGATGACTTCACGACGCTACACAAGTCACTAAAATGGCAGCTTTAGCCAACAGTATAGCTTCTGAGCCTCTCCACCAAAGCCTACATCAAGATGCATCTACACAGCAGGGGTAAACCCCATCATTCAAAAAAAGGACACAACTTGATGCTTATGCCCATTCTTCCCAATATTTACTGTTGTCTCTTAGCAATGTCTGTGTTTTCCTAGAAAATATTACAGTAAAACTGATTTTCTTTTACAAAGATAAATACCACACAGTGAGTTTTAAACAGCCACTCCAATCAGGGCCCTCTTCACATAGCTTTCAGCTCATTTTCGCCAGCTACTGAGAGCAGCTGTATCTAATGAGTGTTAACACAATTAGATGTATCTGTAAGTGATTACCAGACTACTTGCCATTTAGATCAGCACAAACCTGAACAAGGGCTTAAGGCTCAAGTCCAGTGAAGTAAAAATTAAATGAGAGAATGCCACCCTGATGTTAATTATACAATAGTACACACCACACCTGTAAGTCCACTTCATGATTTCAGCTTGATTCCTTTAAAAATCAAGATACTCAACCCAAGTCAATAACAAAACACTGGAAGTTTCATATGAAGTAAAAGCTCTCCCCTGCTCTCAATTACAAGGTGAGAAGGAACAAGAGAATCTCTGCAAACTAAGTGTGCGCATAACCAATACCTATGTTATCTAAATCACTGACAGGTCTGTCTTTCCATGTTCATTCCTGACATACCTTGGTGGAGGTGGAGAAATATTTTCACTGAAATTCATTAAAATAATAAATTTGAGGTCATACAAAGAGGAGAAAAATATTCAACTATTGACATTAACATTAATCATTAGGAAATCCAGTTATGAACCCTTACTGTAGAAATTCATGACTTGTATACCATTACTGCATTATTTCTGTATTATTATTTACAAAATTACTAATTGCAAGCATTACTTAAGAGAAAAACACCTAAAATCCCCAAGAACAGTATTCCTGTGGCAATAGTAAAGGTCAAGCGTTAAGGCTTAAACATTGCTGCAAGCTATATTCAAGTGCCTTAAACGTGAACGTTAACTAAACATATCCTCCATTAAGGAGTCCATGTCTTAAAACTGAATACATAGCACAGTAATGGGAAAGGATTTACAGAAAAGTAATACAGCACCACAAGAATGAAATGGCAGGTATAAAACACTGAAAAATGAGAAGAGTAACTCATCTGCCTAAGTGTACTCATGAGAAACTATGGTACATACCATGCTATTTTATTATACAGAAAAATAAACTATTTTGTGACACCACTATTTACTCCACTGCAATGTGCATAATTCAAAGAAAATGCAAGCCGGCATTTTCAGAAGCATCAGGGCAAAACGCTTGAAATACATGATGATTCTAAACCCACTTAATTCTTGAAAAATTACCTGCATTAAAATGAGGATCATCTTCCATTGATTGTACTGCCTCTTCAACTGCATCTAAGGCACTGCCTCCCCGTTTCAGGATACCATAACCTCGCAGCGCAGCTCTTACAACACCAGCACGACTTCCTTCTTCTCGTTCTTTAAAGATCCGGCCAGCTCCACCATGCACCACAATGACAGGCTTCATCCTGCCAAATTCCCCACAAGGCTTTCAGCTGCACACACAGGTTACTGGTATTTAGCCTGTTTTGGAAAGAAAAGCCTTTAGCATGTGCCCCCTTCTACATGGAGAGAGAAAGACCTGCAGGTTCATTAACAGATACAGTCAGCTTGACTGCAGCCATTTTATCTTTCAGTACTCACACAAAGGAGCTCCTAATTGAAGTCCGGACTGGAGAAGGCCGCAGGCAACTTAATGCAACTGAGGTCAGCCCTGCTTTGGGCAGGGGGCTGGGCCAGGTGGCCTCTGAAGGCCCCTTCCAGCCTAAATTACTCTATAGTCTTATGGTTTAGCATGAACCTGGCCTGGTGACATTACAAGTTACAGAGAAACAAGCATCTGAGTAACCCTTGATCCTGCTAACTGCTCTTCCTGTTAGATGGGTAGCCCCATTGTTTGAGTACAGTAATATAACCAGTGATAAAGTGACTGACGCGACCCGAGTTAACAGCTCAACCAGCTCTACTGCCTGGACTTCAAACCCCTGACCTCTTGCAAAACTTTGTGCTTCGCGCAGGAAAACAAGGTGTTCAAACCTGGCAGTAAATGGTTTGTTGTTACTGCTCACGGCCTCCTACGAGCAGGAGAGAGTGTTGCTATGCATCTTTGGTGCTAGCAATCACGTTTTCGCTTCCAGAAAAAGGCAAAGGAGAAGCAGCCTCATCTCCCACAGAAATCTAGGGCACCTCGCAGACCAAAGTCTCCACGTGAAAATGGTTTCTCAGGGCCAGCTATTTTTGGAGGCTGTGAAGACAAAATCCAACCACCCTTCCCTCGTCCTACGTGCCAACCCTTTAGACACGAGCCTCTCCGTAGTCCCGGACTACCGACAGCCCGCTCCCTCAGGAGCGGCACTTGCTCTCGGGGCCGCTCGCCAAGATGGCAGCGGGAACCCACCAGACGAAGACCCGGCCCGTGCTGTTCGGGCGTTACAGCCCCCGGTGGGGCAGAAACGTCTCGATTTTCACCCAGGATCCCATAAGCGAGGCCTTGCCAGGTTTGGTTTTTTTGTTTGTTTGTTTGTTTTTTAAATTTCAATCGGTAGCTACGCTCTTCCCTCCGCCAGGGTCAGAGGAGGAACTCGGCGCCAGCTCTCGCTCAGCCGCGGATCAAACCCTGCCAGGCATCCCGGCGGCGCCTCGCCTC
>NW_010972631.1:8441041-8441350 GCF_000737465.1 Haliaeetus leucocephalus | reverse complement strand
CGCCCGCCCGCTCCCGGCGCCCCCGCGCCCGCTCAGCCTCACCCGCCCCGGCGGAGAGCGAGAGCGCGGCCTCGGAGCCCACCTGCAGCGCCCCGTCCCCACAGCACACCCGCGGCGGCCCAGCGGACGCTCTACCCGGGAGGGTGCCGGCGGTAGCACGGGGCGGGCCCAGCCGCAGGGGACGGGCAGCCGCCCTCAGCAGACATGGCGCTCGCAGCCGCGCGGAGGGACGCCCGTAGTTAAAATGGCGGCACGCTGCTATTCCCGCCCGGGCGTTCGCCGCCGCCACCACCCGCCCCCACACCGCCC
>NW_010972631.1:8392023-8441031 GCF_000737465.1 Haliaeetus leucocephalus | reverse complement strand
TTGGCGGGGGCCCGGCCCCGGGCCGCCTGGCAGCGGGTAGCGCCGAATCGTGCCCGTATCGGCTTCGTTCCCCCCTCGGCGACAGGAAGGCGGGAGGGAAGCGGGTTCTCCGGCAGCAGGCTGCCGCGCTGTGGAAGGCGATAGCTGTATCGTGACACCACCTCGTCACCCACCACAGCCTGGTTTCACCTCCAGTTCCATGAGGAAAATGGCACCTCTCCCCCAAAACGAAAGCCAACCGCATGTCCTGTGTGCCCTCTCCTCTGTCCAGGCCAGGCTATTCCCATTCCCAGAGGTCGGGCTGTGGGATGTGAAGTTGAAAGAGGCCGTAGGGGCTGTGGGAGACATGGCGGGTCCCAGCCTACCCTCAGGTTGGCACAGGCCGGGTGAGGATAAGCTGTACGCGGCCGCACGGATCCTGAATAGGCAGCAAAGTCAAGAAGTAAGCTTGCTCTTTATTATTAATATTGTTTTAATTATAGGCTGCTGGTGGGACAAACAGTTGTTTGCTATAAAAAGAGCTACTAAAAAAAGTTCTTCCTGAAAAGGAAAAATACTTGTAAAATAGAGTTCATTAAAAAAAAAAAAAAATCCAAAGTTCCTTATCTTTGCAGTAAAAAAGCTAAACAAAGTTATCTCAAAATTTATACAAACTCTACCCAGAAAGCAGCCAGCCTTCTTCCTTGACTATTCCTGCTTGGCTTACCACCTCTTTGCTTCTTTTTTCTCCATGTAGTTGCTCTAGGCGAGGCTGCAGGGAGACCAGCGAACGCAGGCTGCTGTGGCCACGCGAGGAGTCAAGGTGACATGCCTCTGCAAAAGGACAAGGATTTATGGCAATGTGCACTCAATTTAAGATCTGTTTTGATCCTGAAGGTTGGTTTAAAATGAATTAGTGTGGTTTAATCAAAAGGGACTACTCTGGATGTTGTTTCATTGTCACCGATAGGATTGACAAAGAGGAATTTAAATTTTGTATGTGAATTACTTGAGAGTACTGCTTGTTTTTATAGAATATTTATCTTGCTTTCAGAGGCAGTGTCAAAACAGGAAACTGATACTAGTTAGATTTAATAGTTTAGAAGAATTATTTCAATTGTTTGCATGGACAGCTGAACACTAAATTTATATAGTAACCTTAATTTGAAATTTTGATATTAATCTAACATTGTTACAATTCAACAAAACAAGCCTGTCACTTGATAGAACTGGAATAATCAGTTTTGACATCAATTTTCTACCTTAAGCCCTCTTCGGCCACTGCATTGGCCATTGTGGTCAAATAATTTGTTCTTTTAAAAATGCTGTAAAGCTTCTCAGAACTTACTGGAAAGTATTATTTTTATTTTTGTAACTATTATGTAGTTTTTAAAAATCAACATATTGAATTGCATATCAGAAATCTGTCCTAAAGCTATGTAAACTGTTGGGATAAATTTTAAATAATTACTGTAGAAACCTATTGATTTCATTCTTGCTCATTTTCTTAAGAGAGTTTTGCATATTATAATTGCCGAAGAAGCAAATTTTAAAATATACAGAATAAATCAGTTCTTTTGCATGTGCACCCTCGTGAAGATTAGCTTTCCTGCTTGTAAGCTGAATGTGCTATTCTTGAAAGAGATGGAAACGTGTTACCGCAGGTGAGTAAGGGCTAGAGGGCTGAAGCTGGGAAATAAGTGATCCTGCCACATGTGGATAGGGAACATGTGTCTGTGAGAATGGCCTGATAACATAGGGTCTACTCTGCATCTCAGATGACTAAAATACAGCTATAATTGCGCCTTCTATTTCCCTGCAGAACCCATATAATTAGGTGCATGCCCTCCTGCTTCTAGAGAAAGAATTCCGCTAGAACCTCCTTGAAAACTTAACTTTAGAAACCACCAAAGAAAGTAAAATATATTGTAAAAGTAACTCTTTTAATGCATGTGCATAATAAATATTTTCCTTTTTTTTTTTTGAGTCAATGTTTATGTAGCAACTTGTATATAAAACTATTTTAAATAAACTATTTTAAAACCTTCAAAACATGACATAGGGCAGAAAGCAGTGTTCTGTATTTTATTACTTGGATTGTAGGAGCATGCAGAGTTGATCAAGGCTAAGGCTGCTTGAGTAAGTGTCATAAGCATGTAGAAACAATACTAATTCAAAGTCTGCAAACTCGGATCTTTTTCTATTAGGCAGAACTGTCATATGGAGATCACTGTGGCATTAGGATGCTCAGGCCATGCTCTGCAAAAACTTACGCATGTTGAATAACTTCTTTCATGTGCGCAGTTCAATGAAGTCTGTAAACCACTTCTTACCATATTCTTATTGCAAAGAGTGTGCTACCATTTAGAGAGGCTGGAAAAAAACGGTTCCTCTGAGAATCAGTTTAATTTTTTAATGTAAATTCCAACATTTCTTGGCCATGGTTTACCCCCAGCCAGCAATTAAGCACCCCACAGCCACTCGCTCACTCTGCCTGCCCCCAGTGAGATGGGGGAGAGAATCGGGGGAAAAAAATGTAAAAGTTGTGGGTTGAGATAAAGACAGTTTAATAGGACAGAAAAGGAAGGGAAAATAATACTAATAATAGTAATAAGAGAATGTACAAAACAAGTGATGCACAGTAAAATTGCTCACCACCTGCTGACCAATGCCCAGCCAATCCCCGAGCCGCGGTGCCCTCTGGCCAACTCCGCCCAGTTTATATACTGGGCATGACATCATATGGTATGGAGTAGCCCTTTGTCCAGTTTGGGTCAGCTGTCCTGGCTGTGTCCCCTCCCAGTTTCTCATGCACTCCCAGCCTCCACTGGCCAGGGCAGTATGAGAAGCTCAAAAATCCTTGACTGAGTGTAAACACTGCTTAGCAACAAATAAACATCAGTGCGTTATCGTTATTCTCGTCCTAAATTCAAACCACAGCACTATACCAGCTACTAAGAAGAAAATTAACTTTATTCCAGTTGAAACCAGGACATTCTTAAACTTGCTTTCAGGTAAGATCAGCAGTGAAATGTGCAGCAGTAAGACAGAAAATGGTAGATGTGGTATTCACTAAAATACAAATGTGATCAACTCATTCATTAATGAGTTGTATGTTGAACAGTTTAGCTGGAAATACTTTCTTGGGTGGGGGGGCTAGAATCACCAATGGCAATGATGTTTTCTCCCCTTCTGCCCAGAAGCGAGATTAAATTGGAGATGGGTTCATTTTCCTGCTTTGAGGAGATTCTAACCCTTAGAACTCAGATGTCCTTCATGTAGCAGATTGTCCCAAACAAGAAGTTAACAGCAGCTGATTGCTCCCAGTATTTAAGTATTTCATACACAGTGGGATGGTCCTACCAGAGAGATGTAAGTAAACAGCTGTCTGAGAAACCTGTGTGCTGGGGGAGAAGGCAGAGTGGCATATGATGCAGTACTGGTCACGGGAAATCCCAGTTCAGATCCTGGTTCCGAATCAAGGACAGAGTGGGGTTCACCAGTCTCCAAAGCTAAAGTTTAAAAAATGGTCCTGGTGGTTCCTATCTCTGTGTCATGTGTGTTTACTGAGAATGTATCAGTATTTATCAGCCTTGTGCTCTGCTGAAGGTGCGTTCCAGGTGAGTGTCCTAAGCGCAAGGCAATCAAACTGCAACATGGATGACTCGCAGAGACTAAAATTAGAACTTTTTGTTTTCCTTTTCTTCCTGTTGTTCTAAGAGCCCTGAAACCATGTTGCATTTTTGTCACTGCAGGGCTGAAAAAACATGTTCATCTATCACCTCTCTGCTTTTGAAGTCCCTCCCACAGCCTGTGAAGTCTATAAATCCCAGCCTGCTCCATTCTAATCACTTTAACTTCAAAGAAGGTAGATCATGTTCAGTTTTTTTGCAATCATTTTCAATTCTCTGTTTATTCCAGGCTTTGTGTTCCCTTTGTAAAACTCTTTCAGACATTCTTGTTTTGGCTAATCTGCATAGTACCTATGTGCAGCATGTTGGAAAACCTGTCTGTATGTTTGACAGAAGCTTACAGCTTCCCAGCAAGTGCAGGGGACTTCTGGATCGATCCGTTCAGAGAAGATGGCACCCTCAGAGCTCACAAGGGTCGTACTTCCTTTGGTTCAGCCCCACGCCCCTAGCCAAAAACACTTGCAAACTCCGTAGCTATCACAAAAATTGCAGGCACTTGAACCCCCAAGATGTAGGAAGTATTTCTCTTACATGCCTCTAACATTTACTTTGTCTTTAGATTTTGATTATGTTAGGAAAAATGCAGTTTTCTTTGTTCTTAATGATATATGATTAACATGCTACAGGCTATAATTAAACCAGAGATTTTTGCTTAGCCCATGTTTTAGGCAAAACCATCATTACTTTTAAAAATACATTAGAACACGTTTGCTTAAATGCTGCTTGAGATAAGGCATCAAGCTTAAAAACACTCCAGGAATTTCCAGGGAAGTTTATAATACACCTTAGTAGTAACTAAGGCTCAGTTCTAAGTATTTTCTCATGTGTGTAATCTTGCTGAGAGTGATAGAAGTTTCCACGGTAAAGATTTTAGGCAGCCTTGTCAATATATAGAATGCCTTCAGGAGAAAAGTTAGGACAAAATGGTTCAAAATAATTCATAGAGGATTTTCCTGTCTCCCAGTTGGAGCAGAATGAAAATTAATAAAATGACAAATGAAAATCTGGCAAAGTTCTTTCTTTCTCTGCAACTTCTTGTCACTCAAATGTACAGATGTGTAGTGCCCCTAAACGCAGTATATCACAGAGTGCAGGAAATAAAAGAGCATCAGCATGGCAGATACATACCAAGTGTATGTATAATACTTGAGAGATTCTTGTGATACTCTTCATACTTGAGAGATGAAATAGGAATAAAATGGAACTAAGTTGAGGAACAGTCATGGAATTAAAATAATTAATTCTTAGTAACTTAAAGGCTTAACCGAGTTGCCAGGCATTGGAGAGAATCATGGGGCTCCTCTCATGATTTGAAATGGGGTTCAAATCATAAAAACTTAGTAAATGCAGCTCCAGGGGGCCATCATCATTACCTGCAGTTGACCATGTGGAGGTGGTTTAATTTTGCAGAAAGGTGGGCAGGGAAAAATTAAGCTTTAGAAGTTTGCTGGGTCTAAGTTCGTTACATTGCAGGTATGCTTATATATAGCAATTACTGTTACCAGGAGGGTTGTAATGACCATGTGTGGCCATTAGAAAGGAAAATAAAGGCATGATAGTTTTGCTTAGTTCAAATGTTTGGTGTATTTGTTGGAATTATTTTTGTGTGTAATGAAGTACAAAGCTGAGATGTAATAGTAACAGAACATGAAAATTTAAGTGAAGTCAGTTTGATGAAAATTATTTATTTAGCCGATAAAAGTATATCCTAATATAATAATTAACATTAAGAAATGCTTGGAAAAAATGTATGCAATGTACATAAAACAAGATTCAAAAGGCATGTTTAGAAAGGTGATTCTCCAGAGTTTGTCCTCAATTTATTTCTTAAGAGAATTTCATTTTTTTCCACATGCCTTTACTGCTGCCAGGCTCTTTTTGAGCAAACATCTGGTTTTGGTTTTTTAATAATAAGGAATTGCATTTCTCCCTCTTCCTTTCCACCTAAGTATAAGCTAATTACAGTATCTGTAATACTGTAATAATAATTGATCAAAAATTAATGTGGAAAAACTTACAGTTAAGACATTGTTATGGTTGTAGTTTTTAATGTGGAAAATAACTACAAGGGAAATGTCAGGAACTAAGGGGATTTCTTTTGAAAACTTGACCTTTTATTTTTCTTCTATCCCTGAGTCAGAACCCCAGTTCTAGTGAATTAACGACCATGTTGTTGCATATCAGTCTAAATGTCTGATTGAAGGTTGGATTTTTTAAGATGTTGACCAAATTATTTACAAAATGCAAGAATACTACCCATAGTAGGCAATGAATAGTATGCTAACAGAAAATTCTCCAGTATAAATCAAAGAAGTCAGTCATAAGGCTTGTGGCAGGGAAAACAAATCAAGCAGGGAAAAGAGAAAAGGTCTATTTTAAAATGAGAATGCTAAATGAGATAGCTAATTGATGTCTGCCTCATAGGCATAGAACTATTACAGCAAGAATTGATGTCAGATTGCTCAAAGATGATGCTGTAAATGCAGTGTAACAGGTGATGAGATCTGTGGGAGATCTTGGGGTAAGGCATGCAAGGATTCTGGAAATGAAAAGCACTTTTAAGTTGATTGTGATATGAATGGGGAACCAGTGGAATTGGTTGAAAGTGGGAGCAGCATGGTGACTTTCTCGTCAGTCATGGGAATGAAAGCAGTGATGGTCGCTCCCAACTGCAGTACAGAAAGTGATCATGTCATGAGAGCTTGGAGAAGAATTCAACACCAGAGGTACAGAGATTTCCGTAGTGTCACTTGTGCTGATCATAGATGGCGAATATTGTTTATTTTGGTACCATTATCTGGGAAGCTTCCTAAAGTTGCTGAAAGCAGCAGACTTCCTTTGCCTTCTAGTAAGCAAAAATGCAGCTTACAAATGCACGCTGGACTGCTAGATGCCTGCAAGACTAGATGTCTTCCTGAAGATTTGATCATGTTGCTGGTGCTAGCAAATTTCTAAATAAGCTCATATGAAAAGGAAACTCAGTATTAAGTGTTATTCTAAAGGAAAGATAAATGAATGGGAGTGGATTCACAGTATATTTTACTGAAGAGACTAAAGCTATTGCAGTACTAACAACATGTGAACAAACAAATGAAAAAATGTAATTAGGACTGGTTTAAGATGAGTATCGAGTGTAGAAAAGAGCATTGCTAAGACCAGAATGTTGGTACCATTCTACTATTTCCAGCACTGAAATACATGTTAAGAAATGAGGCGAACACAAACATACCTAGTATTAAAGCTTTTTTGGCTGGATTTGGGTGGAGTTGTAAATCACAAATCAATTATTTTATGAACCACAAATTCTTCTTTTTCTTTACTTCATACACTTGTCAACAGCCTCTGATATTATCTGATAAGTCCCTATTTTAATATTATTTCATAATGTAGTCTCAATTTTAAATGTTGTTAAAGAAACTTTGAAATAAATCATTATGCGTATCTTTACATTCAGTAGCCACCTTCAGTTGGGTGTTAATTGGCACAACATGAAACAGATCTGTTAAGGGACATTCACATGTTGAAGTTATATTGAAGGTTTTGCAGGGCTATGCAAGAAAGCAGGATTTATTTCTTCATGCAAATGTTTGCACATCTAATAAACAACTTACCTGGCATGAATTTTCATGAAAACAGCAAAACTTTGGAAATTATCAGATGATGTTTTTTCAAGGGCAAGCTTTCAACATGAAACTAAAAACTTAGTTCTGAGTGTCGCGTTCATCCAGAGAACTGGAACAGGCTTTGTGATCGGTACGCTGAGGCAAGGCCAAACAAAACAGCTCTGATTTTGAATATCGGATAGTTTCTAGTGTTATAGATAAGGAGAGGAGACTGATGAAATGCCGTCTTCTACAGCTACTGGATGTTTGGTACAGGGGAGCTGAACTCAGATCAGTATATGGAAAGGGTGAGGTTTGTGGCATGGACCTAAGGTAGCACACCGGTGAGCCTTGAGAGCGCATGGGAATCTCTGTAATGGTGATGGAGGTTGTCTTCCTTCTTTAAGATGCTGTGGGTAAAATGTGATCTGTATTTTTGTAACTAAATTTTTTGTTTGGTAACGCAAAGTTATCTCCTGCTGTAATCAGTAAGACGTCAGCAATTCCAGGACAACTGCCATCCCTGCCCCCTTTTTTTTCTTTCTTGTACCTTTTTCATCTTTCTCTCACCTCCCTTCCCTCCTCCTCTGAGTTTCCTTTTTTGTACAGTGGGCTTCATGAAGAAACTGGCAACACAGAATTAGTATTGCAAGTCGATGGAGAATTCAGGAACGTAAGATAAGACCAGTTTCATACTATTTGGTGAGCTGTCTCAGCAGAGGAATTCCTTAGACAAACCCTACTGAAGATATAATTTGAAGGAAAAGTAGTTATCATCTGGACAACAGTATCCCTAAAATTTTGGGGACATGTAATTAGGTTTATTATCTTTCTGCTGCTTTTGTTCCTTCTCTAGCTTTTGTATTTTTAAAGAAAATATTTCAATACCATTTATACGTAAGTCATTGGAAGTTCCATTTTTTCCCCACTTTTAAAAAATTAAAGGGTTTTATGGTTACAATATTGTGGATGACTGATGTCTATAACCAGTAGAATGCTTCAGAGCAGGTTGAAAGGAGGATGCTAGGCTTTCTGAAATGCTCTGATTGAATATGAGATATGGGAGCATCCAACTTGCTTTAACAATGAAAACTCTTTTTTTTTCCCTGTGTAAAAATAGATCACAGTGCAGTGACCCCAGAGGGAGAGAAAGAATGAAAAAGATACGCATTTCTCTAAAACTCCTGACTATATTGTTACAATCTGTGTCAAAGAATGACAAATGCGAATTGTACTGCTTCCTGTGTTCTTTGAATTAGAGCTTGGTGTGTGCTACACCATTCTGACCTCTTCAAAATTTTGTAATTTAATTAGCAGATTTCTTTTTCCCTATCCAGCCCATTTTGAAAGGGAAAAAGGACGAGACATATGCCACTGTGATAACACTTCATTATTTTCTGAATCTAATTGCATATTTTGAATGCAATTGGTATGAAAGCATTCTTGTATGAATTTAAATCAGAAGGATATAAAACCAATAAGCAGTATTAACCAACAGGGATTGAAGACTACCTGAACTGGCTAGAAAAAATTTACTCCCCAGTCACTAATTTATAGGCTTGGTGCTTACTAGTGTATTTGTCCAGCTGCACCTGCCTTATCAACGTGTTCAAATGTGAATTAGTTAGCACAAAAAGTTGGCAGAGGAATAGGGAATTTTTCACCTCAAGGTCAGAAACAGGGCAGGCTGATACTGATTTAATGCTGTTATGGTCTGATAGTTCGGCATGAACATGTCTCTCTATTGCCATCAGTTGACACGTGTCTACATTTGAAGAAACGCTCTTTTCTAACTGACATCCTTTTTGCAAGAACACTAAGTAGCAGGCACCTGCCTTAGCTGGCAAAAAGTTAGGTGTCCTGGCTAAGCCAGTTGTCTAGGCTTCCTCTGTAAGCCGTGGGGAGAGGGATTTTCAGAGTGATTCATACTGTTCTAAGATATGTGTCTAAAATAGATGAGATGACTCATCCTCTGGAAGTACCTGCCACTCTACTGACGACAGAGGGAGACCTAGATGACTAACTTACCCTAGATAGCTAAATTCTGGACTGGTAAGTAATGTGAGAGAGAGCTCAGCACCAATGTCTTTTTCCTTTAATGAAAGGGGGCTCAAGTATGCAGTCATTATGAAAAAGGTTGTAAGACCATTGGTCATGCAGTATATGCTGAAAAAGAGGTGGACCTGCATTGCTGTCCTGCTATATCTTTCATAAATATGTTGATTTTATTTTTTGCTAAATTAATCTCTGTCAAGGTGAGAAAAAGAAGATGTTTCTTCACCTTAAAAATCCCCCCTGGAAAGGGATAAGTGTTATTTGCATTACACAGAGGTATGAAGCAATGGGCATGATATTTATTCTGCATCAGTTTCCATTATTGAAATTGCTTTGTATTGAAATTGCTTTGTATTTATACCAGTGGAACTGGATGTAAAATCCATTACACTTGGTGTTTATATACTAAAAGGTTGTTAGCATGTATCTCCTTAAGTCCAGCATGGACTTTGAAGATCTGCAGTCTGCAGGGGAATGTACATGACATTAACTTCACTGTCCACTGGTTACTGCTTCAGGTGCACTTTCTTCCAGAACTTACGAAAACTAAGCTTTAAACTCATTAATATTTAATTAAAACCCATCACTTGGCCATTTTGAAAATTATGAGGTCTCAGTGAATATTCAGGAAGTATTCACCACATCTGATTTTAGATACTGAGTTAGGTTTCTAAACAAGGAGTCTAGGCACCTTCTATAATCAGCAGAGAAGAGTTGGCACCTCCAGGGAACAACTCAGAGCAGCTCAGGTAAGCAAGAAGTTAGTGCTCTGGTTGCCCTCCAGAGGATTTACACTGCTGCCTAGCTTGAATCCTCTGAAATAACCTCTGAGATACTTATCCCTCGCTATTTACTGTGCAGGAAGCCTGGTGTTGTAGGCTGTTAAAGTGGGCAACACGAATACTTCACTTCTAGTTTCCTATCATAATTTTTAGGTCAGTAATATGTTGTCAACTCCAAGCAGAATATTTTTCTGAATATATTTAGAATATATTTCTGTACATCAGGCTTAGCTTGCATTAAAAGTGGCTGTTGCATGGTTAATGTATGTAGTATGCTCAGTAATGTTAATGTAGTAGTATGTAATGCAGGAGTAGTAGGTATGTAATGTAATGTATATAGTATACTCAGTTTTAAACTTTTTTTCTCTTGTAACTTAATTGACTGAGCACCCCCCACATGCCCAGGATAGTCAGCAAAATCCATTTGGCTTTCTCAGAAAGTTTGCCTTCATTTTGGGTGCTCCCTGGTTGAATCACAAACAATTCTAATCTCTCCTGTGTCTGCAAGGCCTTGAGTACCGAGCTGCTGGCTGGCACAGACACCGTAAGGCCCTCTTCATTTACCACTGCATTCAGAGTCTTAGAATGCAATACTTTGGATCAAACAGCCCAGTGAATTTTTATATTCTTCTGTTGGTCGACAGCTGCTTTACCTAAAGCACTACACTCCTACTATAGCTTTGCAAGTACAGTAACTGGTTATATATTGCTTTATGCAGATTGTACAGAGCTTAGAAATTCAGGGAGTTGAACTGATTTGCTACGGTTTGAAAAATCATCTACAGGGTTTAGGAACGTATTGACATGGTAAGTTGAGATCCGTGGATTTTCCTTTCCTTTAATATGGAAGTTCAAGTTTATAGGTAAAGCACAAAATCAGGGAAGGGTGAAGAGAAGTCACAGAACAAAGACCAGCCTTGATCAATCTTCATTGCACCCAGAGAGAAAACAGCACCATAGAGGGTATTACATTAGCGCCCGGAGGAGGAGGAGTTCCCAGACTTCCAGGGAGAAAAGGAGGCATTTACAAAAGATAAACAACTCTAAGTGCTGTACACCGGGCATTGTCTTACAGTGAAGGAGTTTAGATGACAATTACTTTAATATGGTAACCATAAGAAATAGTGAATGTGTTCACCGAAGACAATAAACAACCTTGAATCTGTTGGATAAGTTCAAGTTCTACTCTTTGGTAATTCTTGTTTTAAAGACAAAGGAAGGTAAAATTGCAAAGGACACAAGGGTGTATCCAGGGGAACAAGAACATCATTTATAGTCGCCAGCGTTGTTTGATGAGGCACGCTTGCTAGATACCTGATAACAAGGAAGACTAATCTGTCACTGTATGGTTCCATAAAGAAGATTTGTCTATAATAGGGAGCATTAAACAGGGTAATGGAAATTTCTTGAGCAGCTACTGAATTAATTTTCATTTTAAACATACTCTTATTTAAAGATAACAACCGGCTGGACAGCATGGCAAGTTTTGTATCTGAGTGCATCTGTTAAAAAAGGACTGTGAGAAGTTTGCTGGTTTTGAATATAAACCTGACTCTACTGTCAGCTAACATCTCCCTTACCTAGGGCAAAACTTTAAGTGATGCATAATACAGATAGGACTCCGTTGTGGACTCCTGAAAACATTACCTCACACAAACTGCTATTATTTAATAGAGAAATGTAATTGTTTCTCCAGAGGGTGATGAATGTGATTAATTATATTTGATCTTTTTCGTACCAGAAGAATACTGCTGTTGCTAGCTGAGAAGACTTTTTGGCAAATCAAAAGGAGACTGCTGGTTTGGAGCATTTCTCTGTCAGTTTGAAATCCCCAAGCTGTAGCTTCGAGCTCGGCAGTGAGTGCTCTGCAGTAGAACCAAGAGAGCTGAAATAATCAACAATAGAAACCTTTTATCTCATGTCTGAAATCCATAGATAGAAAGAGAATGTATATATAAATATTTCTCTTTAATATTTCACATTGTGCTTCCACTTAAGAAGTTTAAAGTTCTTTCACCGAGAGTGGACATAAGCCAAACCAAGCCACAGGATTAATCATAAATAATTTACATGAAATCCCTCTACTAAGATATCCCGCAATTTCATAAAGAACGAACGCATGTTCTGAGAATACATAAGGATTGCTAAAATTAGCTTGCTTTAACACGCCTGGGAACAACACATGAAGCTGCTGTTGCAGTTTTTCTGACATAGCTGATCATGTTGCTCACTGTTCACAACAATTAGATGCTCTTTTTCTGTTGTTTTTTTTTTTTTTTCCTTAGAACCGCTTCCAGATTAAGAAAAAAAATCTGCTAAAAATTCTGAACAATGTTGACTGGTAAAGGCTGTAGAACAACTATTGGTGCAATAAACAGGATTAGTTTTGGATTACTTTCTCTACAAAGACTCTGCAGCAGTGCCTTACTCCTCCTTGCTGAGAAACGTCAAGCCTTTCAGGTCTCCATGGTTATCTCACAGAATGAAAAGTAAAAGCATTCTGGGATGATTATATAAAAACTTGTAAAGGGTAAGTGCAAACTAAAAAACAGTGTTTGAGGACTAAACAGTGCATTTTCAGGTGGCTGAGTCTGTGTGCCTCTATGGCTGGACAGATGAATGGAAGCCTTAAACTGTGCAGCATGGGATGGACCTTGGTTTGGGGAAGATACAAAACAGGCCTTAGTGATTTATTATTAGTGTATCTTTTGAACACATACCTACCAATTTGATTAAAGCAACAAGAAGTGATAATTAGCTGGATTTATTAAATATAAACATCAGTAAAGTACAAAATATTCAATATTCCTAAAACACCTCTACAAAAGAGATTTAAGAACATAGTTAAAGCTAGGCTTGCATATGGATGTGCATACCATTAAGGCTGGGGAAGTGTGGATTTCTGCCATGTTCTGTAAATGTAAGATACATAAATTAGAATTGCTTAGGGATAGTGTTGCTTACATGAATCGCTTCTCTGCTGTTTTTCATTTATGAATAAATGTGCTTGGTGTGACTACTGTTGTCTCACAGTGATCTCAAACAGCAGAAAATACCCTGTATGCAATGGCTTGCAGATATATAATATCCATAAGCTATGTTTCTCAATATTGATTACAGGTGTTTTATATTTACAGGCAATTCAAAGCTGGGAGGATCGAAATACACACAAGAAAGGTTTAATATTGATGTGGAGAAATAGTCTGAGAAAATCAGGATGCAGTTCAGGGGCAAATTCAAAATACTGCTCTATTTAGATGGTATTTCTTATCTAAAATGTAGTATGAGGAATGGATAACGGTACTTAGGTTAAGCATGAGTCAACAGTGTTGTGTTACTATAAAAAAGTAAACATGCTGGGGAGACATGATGAATGTCAAATATTTAAAAGACTCAAAAGTAGAAAGAGAATAACCTGTCCTGTGGGCTAATGGGAGTAGGAAAATATAAAATGAGCTTAAATCATAGGAAAATTTCAGACTAAATATCATTACATTATTTTTGCTAGGCATATTGAAAGCACTGGGACTGTGGAGGCTTCTCTGCCTGCTTGTTTATGAGCTGGTCAGGTAAATATCTGTCAGATATAATAGATACTGCCTTGGGACTAGATACGTCTTTTGGTTCCTACCAGCTCTGGACTCTATTATTCAATATGGTAATAAAATTTCCCAAGTAGTTTCATGCAAATATGCATACAGACACAATTCAAAGGGAGTATAAAGCCTTTGACACTAAGCGCTGCATGAGATATGCAATTTTCCTCCAACATAAAATCTACTTCTGTTTTCGGTGAAGTAAATAGTCAAGTTTCTAATTTAGCTTTGATTTCATATTGTCATCTCAGTGTCACTCCTTCTTCACAATATCTCATTCAACCCAGAGATCCCTGTATCAGAATAATACCTTTGCCACCTTCCTCCTCCTCGGTAGGTTGGGACAACACAGAAAAGGAAAGAGAAACTGCCGTAGACAGCCAACTCCGTTCAGGTTGAGAATACGATGCTGCTGTTGAAAAGGCAATACTTATTCTGTGGTGTATTGAATAAATATATGCATAAAGCACTGGAGGTAGTTGATCTACCCTACTGGGCATCATCTGGGCTACTACAGGGCAACACACCATTACAGAGAATCCAGAGGACAAGAAGAAATAAAAACATTTTAGAAAATACAACCTGTAAGAGACAGCAGAATGCAGTGTAGAAATGGGGAGTGGGGAACTCTCCCCCTCATTTAGGTGTCTGACTCGCACTTTAGCTATATGTGTTTAGTGATGAGTTTTTAGTGTTTAATGAGATGTATGTAACTCTGTATATAAAGAACGCTCTTAAGAGAAGCACATTAACTCTTCCAGTCTGTAAAAGGCTGTTACGAAGGCAGGAGCTGTCACAGGAGCAAGAAGATAGCAATGTCATTTTTTTATCAAACCTATATTCCAGAAAGGCTTCTGTCTAAAGCAAGACAAGCTCTATTATGTTGCTGCTTCTTTAACATTTCTGTGGGAAAATTTTAGAAATAGGTTACCCAAATATCTTTCGGGGCTGGTCTTGATATGCTGAATTTTGCTCTCACCAGGTCCATCCCCATTTTGGGACATTTCCAAACCTAAATTTCTGGGATTTCTATTATTTAATAGGGTTTGCTCTTGGTATTTGTAATCAACTTCCCCGCCCCCCGCCGTTTTCGTTCTGTCACTGTGTCCAGAATATCTAAGGCAGTGGAAGAGAAGCCTCCAGAATGTCAGTGCTAACACTGCTATGTAGTGCTCTTGTCCTTGATTCCTATCAGAAATTCCTATCAGAGAACCACACAGACAGGTTTTGTGGAAGAGTTTTCCTGACAGAATACCATATGCTGGTATGATTAGATCTGGCTGGACACATGCAGTGTTTTCTTCACATCTTGGTGAAGGGTGGTTGCCCCTGCTACGCACAAACCAGGTGGTTTCATAAGGCAGTTCATACTTTGCGTTCTTTCATTTATGGCCCCAACGTGTCTATGATTAGACTGAAAAATGAGAGTATGCATAAAATATGTACTTTTACACTAGCTCGCTGATCCAAAATACTTTTACCAACCCCCAGTCTAGATGCAAAAGAACTTGAGAGATGATTTAAAGAGGGATTGTTTAAGGAAAATCAAATGTGTTTTATTTTATATTGCTGAATCCTTGATCAGGATAGGCTGCATTTTGCTGGGTGTCATACATGCACTGAAGTCTTAATTTTCACCGCAAAGTGCTTGAGTTTCTCTGACTCCAGCCTCTACTTATCTGATGATAATGCCTTTTGCTAAAATGAAAGACACTGAGAAATGCCTATTTCATGTTACACACCTACATAAATACAGAGGTGTCGCGGTGTAGGAGATGTCTCCAAACAAAAAGGAGTAGAACTGATCTCATGGCGTGGCTCTCAGAGGTAATGTTTTCAGATACCTCACACCACTAACACTACCTTAATCCACTGGGTGAAGATCTTTCCAGACTGAAATGACTCAGGATTTTGCACCGCTATTCAGTGCAATCAAAGGCCTTTTGAGAGCATTGAAAACCACTGCAGAAAGGAAGCTTTAGGTAATTAGCATTATATAGTTTGGGGAGCAGGGTTTGAGGCTTGCTTTTTCTGTGTTTTTTTCCTGATAAATAAACTATATTTCCTAACACCTACTATTTCTTTTTTTAAGTTCATTTTGCCAGCATATATGTTCCATAGGCTATTAAAAGGGTTGCAAATGAATTTGCAGCCTTTATTAAGAAAGGACTTTGACTTAAAAACTGTTACCATTTAAGTGACCCCTGTCAATTTTAAGCAGTTCAGAGATTGTTTGTTTGTGCAGCAGTATCCCAAGTAACTCTTTTGTACAAGGAATAAATATTTGAATTAAAGGCTGAAGTATGTGCAGTCAGCAGTGTCTGTGAAACAGTATTGGAAACCTGTCATTAGTAAAAAGTTTTCAAATTTGAGAAATTTAATTGCTTTTCTCAATTTCCTGTGAGACAGAAAGAAAAATCTAAGAGATTTTTCCCATTATGTGTAAGTGACAGCAGACTCATCTGTTAAAATAATCATCAATTTCCTCATTAGAAGTTCTTACCTGGATTTTTATAGAATTCTTCTAAAATATCATTTATCTTCTATTGAACAGTAGATTCCTCGAAATAATTACATTCTGCTAGAACATATTTGCATCTTTCTTACCTAATCTATCAAGAAGCATCTTTCCATTCTTCTTCTCACTCCAATTTCGTCTGGCTTTTAATTTCAGAATAAAAAAAACCCCAACACTCTTTTTGTTAACTTTAAGTAACTGTTGTCTGATATCTGAAGATGCAACAAAAGATCTGCAGATACATTTGTAAATCTGGTTTCTGGAGTTTATTCCTTTTTATTTTATGTTCCATCAATGGCTGTGTTTGAAAGAACATAAAGACTATAAGTGTGTCAAATATCTATTACAGTCCGTTACCTTAATTCAAATATTTTAAAATTAGCTGGAAAGCTTAGTACAATTAACTATTGGTGAAGGGGTATCATCCAATCTCACTAGGATCTGGTTTAATGCAACTTACATTGTACAGAATGCTTGTTAATGCTTGAGAGACCAAGTAAGGGAAACTGTAGAGGATCTAGTTATAATCTGTGATTTGTAAACTGTGAAGAAATTAGGCTTTGATTGTGCATAGCTTTATAAACCTCTGTGCTTTCCAAAGGAAAATGAGATTTATGTTTTCTCAGTGTCCTTCTCAACTTTCTTTTTCTGTTCTTTGCCTCATGCCTACTCCTTCAGAAACCTTTGAATCTAGTGCCCCATTTCAACCAAATTTGAGATGGGAGAAAACTTTGCGTTTCATGAATGAAGATGTTCAAGGAGGGGAGATGCCTTGAGCTGCTTTGAAGGAGGGGCTGTGTATAAGAGCACTCTTTATTGAAAAGCCATCAGAAGCCATATTGGAGCTCAAACCTGACAGACATATCTATAGGATACTGGACTTCATGGATTTCAGTAAATTTCATGGTATGGTTATTTATTTCAGTGGAACTATTCAAATGTTTGAAAGTCAAAACTCCATATAATATACAAATAAGAACAGTGTAAAATAATATGAAACTGTGGCAAAGCCTCTTACAAAGATTGTGATGCGACTTTTAAGTCCTCTATCATTTATGTATTATATTGAACTAGTGTACTAATACTAAAAGGACAGGACAAATAAATAGGGATAATGCCATCAGTGGCTTACAGAGGTGGAAATTTAATGGAAGTGTGAAGTGCTGAGTCATAGTTAAAATTTGCAGTGGTGGAATATGGGATCCTATCATTCTCTCAAATTTTAAGTGGATCTGGTGAGTTTTGAAAGAGATATTTCAATATTCTCATTAATTCATTTAATGGATAAGAAAAAAGTATGTGAATTATTCTAAATGTGTTCACCTGCAGAGCACTTTTAAATGCCAGATTTTAGGAGTTCCTTATCCATGGCCTGGAGCCACAAAATGTAATGTAAGTATTTTTGCTCTTGGTTTATGAGGATGGGAGTATTGATCCAAGATGGAAATCCTTGTGACATACAGCCAAATTCAGTGAAAGTTGTTGCGGGGACCTGGAAATTACCTGATGTATATGAGGAAACAACACAGAGCAGCAGCAGAATTCCATAGGGTGGGCGATATAACTGGACATCATATAGTGTGTTTAGGTCTGGGCGAGTCAGTGTCCTGAAGGTCTTGAAGGACCTGTTGGAAGTGTCCTGAAGGACTTGAAGGACAAGTTGAAGAGTACACAGCAAGTGCAATAAAAATGGCTTGGAAGTGAAAGAGAGAAAGTGGAAGACTGAACTTGTACAGCTTGACTACATGACAGCCAAAACTCTACAAAGGCACGATAACAATTTATAAATACTTAAATGGTGTACAGAAAAAGATGAGAATTCTGTAGTTCAATGAATAGGATATAGAATTGAGTGTGAAATGAAGAAAAATTGAATTGATCAGTTCTAGGACTCTATTCCTGTGATGTTAGATTTCCTCCCTGCAACAGTCCCCCTCAAGGGAAGAGGAGGAAGCCTCCTTTTATGGAAGAACACCAGTAAATGGCCATTAGTGAACAATCCTATACAGATGTAAGGTGTAACTCATAACAAATTCCTAGTTTAACAACATATAACCCTGAAGGAACTAATGTGACCATATTGTTTGACCTACTCTGTAGTGGACGGGACATTCTAGAAGCAATTCCTGATTGGATTAGATTTCCTTCTTGCCCATTACATATGGTTGCACCCTTGGTGTCCAGCTCATTATGCAATTTCTTTTTTCCAGTTCTTCACCTGAAATACTCTTTAAGCAGTGAACCAAAGCTAGAAGATAGACAGTTTGAGAGCATGGATGTGAGCCCTGTACTTGTGAGGGAGGAAAGGGAGGGGGAGCAGGAGAATTGGGAAAATTATGTGTTCAGTATATCTTTTCTTTCTACTTGTTTGCTCTCTCTGTACGGTTTGTTTTGCTGCTGAACACACCATATAAGAAAAATCTATATACATTTGTATCTTAGGACTAGTAGAAGATGGGTATTCTCTCACTGCTGGAGAGAAAGAGTTTAAAGGAATTCCATACATCTTGATGTATAAATTTTCAGAATGAAAATTGAAAATTAAGGACAGATTTCTAATTTCCATGTAGTCAAAGAAGAGAAGGAATGTAATGAGAATTCCCTGTTGATAAATGCTTAGCCCAATAAGTCAACCAGGTGAACTCCCTAGTAGAATTACCTGGAAAATGCAATGAGCTTTCTGGCCATGTGGTCCTGGGGCACCCAGCTAAGGCTAGCGAGTGGTGGGGATGGAGCACTGGAATGGTAAGCTGCCTCCTTCTGGTCAGTCTGTTTCTGGTACACGTCAAGAATACATGAATCTCACAGTCTGGCAAATACGAGGTGCGGGACTGTCCCTTCTGTAGGAATATAAGACCATTGCTTGGTATGGAGAAGAGATGCGTTCATAGTCAAGAACTTCCCCCACCCTCCCCGATGGCCTTATCCCGCAGAGCTGGCCATGGCAGCAGCTGAAGGAGAAGCAAAAGCAGAGCAGACCCTCTGTGATGTAGAACTCAAATTTCTTCTACGATGTGAATTTTTCATTAACTATGAACTCACAAACAGATTCATATGTTGTTTTCTACCCAAATATGTTCTCTCCATCCTAATTGTAATTCACTTTCATGTCTCAGCAGACCTAATCTGGAGCTGTGTTTGCCTAGACCTTGGTGCTCGATTCCACTGTATTTGTGATACATACATTTTCTTGAACTCAGCCTGCATCTTTGCCTCCTTTAAAGAGGCCTCTGAAGAGGAACACCGCTGTAGTACCTATGAAAAATTATCCAAGCAATAACAGCTAAGTTGTGTAACAATAAATGCACCTTTTCAAAAACCTTTCAAGCTGTTCATGAACTGTCCACTTTATGTACATATATCTTTTTAGCCATTTTTGCTCCATGTCAATTTATTGATCACGCACACCTGTGGCTCCTGTTTCAAAGTAGGCTCCATTACTGAATTTTACACGCATAAAGATGCAGAGCCCTGCAGTAATGCTTACACGTATACTGTGTGAATGCCGAGGCCTGACTGAGAGGCTCTCTGAAGTCCCAGGAGAAATTGGCAAAAAAAGATTTCAGGATTGAAAAGGGAGATAAGAAATTATTTGAAGCAAAGACTCGAAGCACCATGTGTTTGTGCAGCATCCAGCACAATATTGCCTTGATTATGCCCAGAGCTCTTGAGTCCTGTTATTGTACGTGACAACCACAGGTTGTATCATTTTATTTATAAACTATATAATTTTTCCATTTTTCCCTTTCTTGCCATGAACATTTTTTATCTTCTCTCAACCTAGCTGAAGTTTTTTTCCCCTTTTATGAATATTTATCTTCCTATCTATCATATATTAATTTGGAAAAGAAAAAGATAATTTTAAAGAGTTAAATAAACAATAGGCCCTAGTTGTAAACTGACAAAGCCATAATACTCTGTATTCCAGGGCTGAACCCAACAATTGATCCACTGTGGCTCCCAGGACTTACACCAGCTCTAAAATAAATGGGCACAGTCCCAAATACTGAGGCTGTTATCTCTATATGTACTTTTCAGATAACAGACATTAAATAATTCACTATACAAAGTCTTATTTCAATTAAAATGGTAAAACTGATAAAGAAGTTTGCTTTACTTTTGGGAACAGATCTCTGGCTTGTAATTGCATTAATTACAAATACACACAGTTGAAAACTTATTCAAATGCAAATTTTCTTAATGAGAAGAAAGGAACTGGGAGTCTAATTTTTAGTTGTTGCCGTTAATGAAAGTATTTGATTTTGTTTTAATTGCACTTTTAATAAAATAAAGTGCTCTCACAGTGATGAGATTTCACTAATATAGCATCATCTAACAGCAGTGCTAGAACTTCCAAAGGTTGCTGATGGTGGATAGATCAGCCGGCGCCGGGCCCTGGGTGGAGATAAGTGAAGCAACACTCGCTCCTGGGCAGAGCTGTACGTGGTGAGGTGCTGGTCTCTGGCTAACAGCAGTGTACTAAAGGATGTCACCAAAGTAAAGCACAGGGCAGAAAATTTATGCCTTAAAAATCACAAGGGGAGGAGTAAATAAAGTGATGTCCGGGCCCCACTGTTTTCATACCTTCGAATCATGGAGAAGAGAGTTGGGAGAGCCATTTGGAGAACGTCTGGTCCAGTGCGTCTCTGCTGCTTTCAGCGCAAGAATTACTAATCATTAGGAAAATATCCGCACACAAGATTCTGTAAGTGTGCCCAAGTTTTAATTTAAAGTCGAATAAAACTGAAGTTTAAATTGGGGAAAAACCCTATTTACCTAATTTTCTTTGCTTGCTTGCTTTGAAATATGTTTGTGCACCGCAAGAAAGTAATTTCACAGAAAGTGGTGTGCTCTCTTATGAGCAGCTGGTGTTTACAGATCATGTGTTGAAGAATATTGACCTAGTCTATCCCTGTGCCCATGAGGCAGGGTCAGTTATACCTAAGCCATTCTTTACAGAAGTTTGTTCCACCTTATCTTTAGAAAGCTTCAGTGATGGTGGCTTTCCAGCCATGGACTGAAGCTCGGTGCACTCTCATTTTCAGTGCAGTTACCATGATGCAAGAACCAAGGAAAAGGAATGCCTTCTAAAACTCTATTCAACTTTATGGAACGAGTTTGCATCTCGTAAGCTATGTTAACCAAAGAAGTGAGGCACTTTTAAATTTTTTTTTCTTGGAAAATATTGTTTTTAATTTTTTTAACCTTCAAATAGTTGATACTCCAAAAGGGTTTGGAATTCCCTGATATTTTTTGAAACACCGGTAAGGAATTGCAGTAGTTTCCCTTCAGAAGGATTGATGTTAAAATGGATTTTCCTCCTTCCCCAAACTTCCTTCCCTCAATTTTTTTTTCTGTTCTAAATTATTAAAAACAATGAAATATAGAATAAATCTTAGTGGATTACACTACACATTTCAGTTTTTTATGTTAGGTGGTGTCTCTGCAGGAGAGCAATCACCTGGGAAAACAGGAAGGTCGAAGGAAAAAGGATGGTTTGCGTTTGGCAGATCCCATCACTGGAAGAGCCTCCTGGTACCCATGAGGAGCTGTATCTAAACCCCAGTGGGTTACATTTCCTCACCTGTGAATTCAGAATGCCAAGCTTTCCAACTGTTTTTGCAATTTAAAGCAAGAGTGAGTTCCAGAAAGGCTTGGTCTATTTGCAGACAATTTAGGAACAGCAGAAAGGTAAAATGAATCAAATAAATAGGAGTGTTTTCATTTAACTCTACTTATAATTAACATAGCTGAAGGTGTGATAAAAGGTTCCCATAATAAATCTCAGCTGTTTGCATCATATATAATGAAGAAATCTAGTTATTTTTAGCATTTTAACAGAATATAATTTGGTATAGAGAGAAAGTGTTAATTTTGTAATTTTTTTGTTCAAAGAAGCAAGTATTTCAGAGGTACATACATGGCAAATTAATTTTTCATAGAGATTATGCATAAATGAAATTTAGAGAAAAAATATGCATATCTTAAATTGAATAGATTCACCATAGAATCCTGATAAGCTTTCACCTGCTGTTAATTTTCCTCTGAGATGAAAACACTACCAAGCAACAAAAACAGATGTCTAATCACATCTTCTCAGGGTGGAAAAGAGGGTTTTAAGATTAAAATTTCTAACAGATTTTGATCCCAAGCAACAACCTATAGAAGCCCATGGAGATCTCTCAGATAAATGTAACAGAATCCAATATATAAGGCCACTCACATGACAATCTCCATGTTTTACAATGAAAAGATAAGGGTTATGGGGGTGAAGTAAAGGGTGAGGCAAGAGCAGGAAGGAAAGGACATCATCCTGGGAAAGGGAAGAGAGTATAGTGAAGTTCAGGTCAGAGAGGAATGAAAGGGAGGGTAGAGCAGGAAGAGGGATACAGAACAGTAGGTGCAGAGTCTTTCCCAGTTTTCCATTTTCTTCCCATGTGTCTGAATGAGGGATATTTCCTAGGCAGCCCTAAACATTTCACCTTTCTCCCACAGAAGCTCATGGAAAGCGGCTACCTGCTCCTCCACCCGCCTGGGAGACATGGCCAGAGTTGTTTTTTTCAGGTTGTTTCTGCCCCAGGAGTACCTACACTCATTTGACAGCATTTGGATGAATGACCCAGAGAATGTTTTCATGTGCAAAGGATAGCTGGTTTAAGGGCTCTAAAATCTGCATGTTTGCTCAATTCTGAGTGCGTTGTAGTGATGGAGGTCCAGAGATATGCTCTGGGGAATTTGTGACCTGGGATTCTCCAGAGGTGGCCTTTGGAGGAAGCAAGAGCAAGCTTTTCTTACAGCTGTCAGATTCTATGAATGTTTTTTTGCTTCTTAAATACTATTGCTGTAATGGAATGTAAAAAAGGAATGGGATCTGGATGGCCAGGATGGCAGGAGTAACTTGGACACTGTGAAATGGCGAAGGAGATAATGACAGAGGGAGACATCAGTTTGCTTTTAAATGTTTACTATTACTGTAACCGTCATGTCATGGAAGGTCATTGACATCTTGAGCTATAAAGCCAAGTTTCTTTTCTCTTTTCAAATACAGCATTTCAGACACAACCATAATCTCCATTGTGCTGTAACAAAGCAGAAGCTTAGCGATGGGAACCGGGCATTTCTAGCACCTCTGCAGCTACTGGAGAGAAGAGTGATGTGGGATCCCTAGAGCTACCCACTGGCCTTGGGGGGACACTTGTGACCATGCCCTGCGAGCTGACCCTTTCCTTCTCCCTGCAATATTGACAGTGGTGTTCCCCCTCCAGTAAATGCCAAGGAAAAACATTGTCTGTTTTTGCATACTTGAATTGCATCACTACAGCCACATCTTAAATGGATATCTGCAACTGCTTAAAAGTCCACCCGCATGTACAAACCCAAATGTAAATGCATTCGCTTCAAGAAAGAAAGTAATTCACTGCTGAAAAACTCTGCTAAGGCAGTAAACGCATCTCAGGCATATCTTGTGCCCTTTCAGAATGGGAAAGTCAACAAATATTAGGCTTCTAGAAAACCGTGACATGAAGAGTTAAGTTCCCAAATAACCTTAATTCTGCCTTATTTGAACAATGGCCCAATAAACACACAACTTCTCTCTTTCTGTCTCGAAAACTGTACTGAAAGAGAAGCTGCTTATGTTTTCTCTGTGCTCAGACTTGCCCTAGTCCAAAAAAGTACACTCCACCTGCTAAATGTTACAGCTACCTCACCCCTCTTTTCCCACTCCTTTATCCTGATGCAAATGTGCAATGTAACCTTTTTTTTTTCATTTTTCCATTAGTCTCTACACAAATTGTATTAATCTCCAGCTTCAGCGCTGACAACACTTTACAACGCCACTTTACAACGCCACTTTACAACAAAAAGACCTGTAAGGTGACTGCACCCAGCGGTTGTTCATCTTACACTCTGTAGTAAGTTTGGCTTTATGAAGTGGTAGAGGTCTGCGTTCCCTGCAGTGTGAAATTCCAGCTGTAATCAGTGGAAGCGAATTGCCTCAAATGTTGGGGCCAAATCTATGACCCTGAAATGTGAGGGGTAGGAGACGCCTCCAGAGATCATGCAGTCCATTTTTTCTGTTAAGAGGCAAGACTGAATATACGCAGGCCATCGTGGTCCGTGGCACCAGCAAAAATGCTCAGTACAGTTGAGTGATCCCATCCAGCCCAGCATCTACTGCTGTGACCTTGTGTGCAAGGGTGAGCGAGCAAAACAGCCACACATGGAGGCCTGGAGTGGCTGGAGGGATCCTGGTCATCTCCGTATGCCCGTGCATGCATTCCTGCAATCAATCTGCTGACGTCCTTACCAGGGAGGAGGGCACTGCTCTCCTGCGACTGCGGGGAGAGGAGCGTCGCAGTTCTGTTTGTTTGCGACCTACACAGCTACCCCAGACTACAATTCGAGCCAAAGAGTTGAACAAAGGGGGCCACGCTGGCACAGCCCCATCGCTGAGGGGCATGTACGTGTTTGATATGGCCTTGCACTGGGATGGCAGGGATTCCGCCACCTCCCCAGCTAACCTCTTTTAAGGCTTATAATTAGAAGGCAAACTGTTGATAAACATTCCCTTAAGCATGATTGAAAAATCATGCTTACTGAAAAGTAATTGTAGAGTATTTTCATCTTTTCAATAGAAAGGAGTCATCTTGCCTAAGGGTAGATATCTGAAAGTTGGTTGTCGATGTCTAGACTCATCAACCTAGATTCCCTTTATAGCCAGCTGAAAGAAACAGGCACCTCCAGGGCATGATTCATCTGTCTGTCTTAGAAGAGATGTTAAGTGGAGAAGGATTGCTTTCTGAAAGATATGCCGCAAAAATGATTAGACTTGTACAGGAAATGGTATTCATGTTCTGTGGGAAATGGATTTAAAAAACTTGTTTTCTTCAATACTAGAATGAAGAAAAAAACTTTCAGAATTTCAAGAAAATTACATATTTAAAAATTCACTCTTGCTCAGTAAAATGAAAGGGTGTTTTCTGATTTTTTTCTTCTTATTTTGTGTTTTATAATTCATAATGGAAAAAATTACATTTGGAGATGAAAAGAGGTTTTAATAAGAAAAACCAAAACGTCATGAGGTCAAACTGGAACATTTTGATCTCACTGAGGTGCTTCAACTTGGATTGGTTTTGTCTCTTGAAAGGGCACCAAAATTGGCCCATTCTTACAGAAAGTTTTGGGTTCCATGGGATGGCACTTTTATAGAAAAAAGTGACAACAGAATTTTTTCAACCACTATAGAAGTTATGTATGAGTGGACAGACCTGTGTAAAATTAACTTGTTTTTTTTAATCTCAAGGCCCTCTTTATAAAAGAATTCTTCTTTCAATTAAAAAAGTTATTTTAACTTTCCTTAGGCTAACAAGTAGTTCTCACTTAAGAGAGGGCTAACTGTGGTATAGTTTTGAGATACATCTTATAAAGGCAAGCTTCTAATAAAAGTAAAATAATTAGGCATATAAGATTACTTTGTGCTAATTTGTTGTCACAATTTTCCTGAAGGACATGACCAACAGACTGAAGTATCATATAGTCCCTACTTTCATGTGACCAAGTGCAAACGAAGAAAATAAACAGAATAATGCTGTAATAAGAAGAATTTGTATTGGTCCCCCCATTGAAAATTAGCCAGGGATTTGAATTTTGTATTATATATGAATGATGGCTATCAAGCTATCTGAGACTGCAAAGTTAATACATTCAGCTACAGTATGACAATAACGAGCTGTGACAGTCTAACTGAGTAAGGGAAAGTTTCACAGAGCTGGGTGTCTGGAAGGAAGACATCAAAGTTGACAAATGACTTCTAGCTAACTTGCTTCCTTCTCCAAGGCATGTTCTAGTGATGCTGAGGGACAGATGTTAAATGGAGCTAGACAGAACTGAACACACTTCAGGAAATATCTTGCTGATAGAATGATTTACACACCAGGAAGAGAGAAAAAAATTTTTTAGGAAAATCTGAACAATATCTTAGACTTTGTTCAGACATACAATGTAATACTCACCTCACCTAATGGTGAACTGTCTACTACATAGTATTTACATTTCAGAGTAGCAAGCACACTTTATAGTCAATGGAGAGAAGTACATATTTCTAGGGCACATTTTAGGTACGTGCTTTAGGACAAACACACGTAAGAAGCATTTATTTATCTTGCCAGATTAGAAAGGAAGTCTGGGGTAACTCGCTTAGATGCCAGTGCTTACAATGGACCTATCACCAGTCTTCAGTGCAGTCTCAGGATTTGATAAACTAAAGCGCTGCCTATGGAATATTTAATAATTAAATTTCCATTTTTATTATATTGATTTTTTTCATCAGCCACTTGGATTTAATTCAGTGCCAAATGTTTTCTATAGACTAATTAGGTAATTGTTTGAAGGAGCTGAAAGCTGAAATACATACGTGATGTTCTACTTAGGAAGAATCTGACTGCTAGACATCTAGTCCAACCAAAAGAGGAAATGTTATCTGCTTGTAAGTTCTGTTAAATTTTTGCCAGGATAAAAACAAATTGATTTAACAAGAACATGCTAATTAAATAAAAAAAAACATTTCAGCTTATAGTTCCTAGCATAATACCATATTATTCTCCCCCTATGGCATCTCCATCTACTGTGATACTCGGTGTACACGAGGTTAACCCAACGCCTGTGTTGATCTGTAGTGCCAGGGCCCCGATGATCGCGCCGACAGGCCGGAACGTCCCAGCCCAGCCTCCCTTGGGGACTCCTCCAGCCCCCTCGTGGGGCCCAGCACCCCCATTTCAGCCCATCTCGGGGCCGCCCATCCCTGCCCCAGCTACAGCACGGGGGTGTCTGTCTCTGGCCCTGTCCGCTTTAGCTCCTGACTGGATCCCCCCACAACCCGGTGGTCCCCGGACGGGTTGCATCGCTTGCCGTGCCTGGGGCTTGTTGATGGGCCAGCCCGGGCCCTGCCCGACGCCCTCAGCCCCGGCAGGATGGCACCTCGCGGGCAAGGGCACAGCCTGCGCCGGGGTCACCCTCCCTCGGCTCCTTCCCCGAGGGAGCAGCCAGCCCCTCGCCGCTGCCCAACGCGATGTCTTTTTGTCAGTGTCCTCCGAGAGGCTGAAACATTGCTGATCACTGCTCACCGTCAATACGCGTAGGCTGTTTGTACAAGCAAGGGCTGGTCTTCTCTTTCAGAACAAGTACACAGGCTGAGTATTTTCACCTGAAATGGCAAAAGAAGAGCCCTCGCAAGCCCGGGCTGGGACATGCTCTCATCTTCCTCAGATATTCAAAACAGCTCTTTACTGAAATGACATCAGAGATGCCTGAAAAGTGCGGACAAAGAGATTAGATGAGCACCGGGTGCTAATGCATATGCGAGTTTGGGAAGAGTGGTATGCCTGTAGGTATAAGTTAGATCCTGGCCTTAACCATAACCCCCTGGCTTCCAGAAGGGGTCAGAGCTTCAGGCACACTGTGAATCGGTCACACCGAGTACCACGGAGATTTCAGAGAGGAGTGACTTCCAGCAGATGAAGATTGTACAGTGAAGTTAATAAAGACCTTTGTATGTTTTGAAAATGCTAGGGAATAGCTTCATGTTTTGAGAACTGTAATGCAAAAGTAAAGAGGGGGCAACATGGCAGAAACCTCTCCGGCACAACTGTATTTGTTAGAAACAGCAGTGTTAACAAGCAAGTAACTCAAACAAACGGGAAATACTGAATCAACACCAAAAATGCTGAATAGCTGACATCATAGAGAACCAGGTGGGACAAGAAATTAATCTGATGGAGTAAGAAAAAAAATGGTATCAGAAAGAACTGTACAAGCTGGATTATACTTTTCAAGACCTGTGACTAGAAGGTTTAAATGATGAGAACATATGGTAGCATAGCAATGAGAAGCAAGTTTCTCAACCGAGGAAGAAGTGCTTAGAGTAAAAGAACACAAAAACAGGCATAGTACAACTGACCAAAGCTCACCCTGGCTACATTTCATGTATCCAGCAGCAGCCATAAGCAAATAGAGAAAAACATAAGAACAGGGCATATACTTGCACCTGATTCTCTACCAGCCTCTAGCCATCTTCATCTTGGGGATTTCCTATGCTCCATATGGTTTCTGCTTATTGTAACCTTCGGAGCATTTATCTTCAATTAAATTGTACAGTGGCCCTTTGAATTAATGGAAACATTCAGACCCCTTTGGCAAAGCATTCTCTACCTGGGGCTGTCTTGCACCACACCCCCCCACACCTTTTGTTTTGAAGCAGGTTATTGCCGTCTTTATTCAAAGTTCTATTCTTGTCATGGAAGACACATTGAACAGTCCATCAGAGATGAAATTAATGGCTGCAGATGTGTTTGATCATTTAATGAGATAAGATTGCTTTCTGAACAGTATTCACTGAAAAGCCAACTTTGTAAGCAGTTTGGACAGCAAGTTTTGAATGTTTGGCCATTTCCATGCTTTGAATGTCAGTCATTGTTGTTCTGCTTTGAAAGTATCATCTCATTACTCAGCGTTTCAGAAAGAGGACACAGTTGTTAGCACACCTTACTCCAGCCTGGATAAATCCTAAGCATCTATGGCATACAGGAGTTTTCTCAATCACTTCCAGCTTATTTTATCTTTTTTTTTCTTTCTTTCTTTTTTCTTTCTTCTTCTTCTTTTACTTTCTTTTTAATGAGAGTCTGGTTTAGACAAAATAACTCTTTCTTAGGTAACACTGTTATTATGCAGCACCATTTGGGTTTCAAGCAATGCATTAATCAATTGGTATTTCAGAATGGCCAGAAACCTCAGATGGCGTCCCTAATATTTTCCATCAGAGAACTGTATGGTGCCAAGGAGAAACCAAAGCTGCATTTCCCCTTTCTATGTGCTTTGTCTAAAAGACAACATAGTCAGTTCTGAGCAGCAGTCCAGGAACATCTAAACTGTTCTTTCCATGTAAGATGGTAAAATAAATTTAATAATACAGAAAGCAAACTTGTTTGAATACCTCCAATAGGGAAATAATATGGAAATCATGAAAATGAAGTCATATTTGTTTACATCAAGTGTTTTATTATTTGTCCTTTCTTACTTCTATATTTAATGACAAATTAAAAGCACTAGGTAAAGCGCTCTTTTTATATAAAGCTATCCAAAGACAACTTGACAACAGACCTCCTCTGTTTAGCATAACTGAAACAAGCAAATGTGCATCTTTGCTTTTGTTGGGCCCAAAATACCCTTCACCAAAGCAACAGTTCCAGTTTTGTTTCCATGACAATATGTGTGACTTTTATAAAAGCCCTGGATCTTTTTGCCTAAGAGATGTGACTAAACCAGCAACATTTCATTTGCCTGTAAGTCTCCCTTTTTTCTCCTCAGTCATGAGAAGACTTTATTCCAGACATTTATTTCCAAGAAGTTCTGCAGTCTTATACTTCAGTAATTACAAATATTTCATCTTTTCTTTCTCTTTTACCTAATTCTCAGCATCCTCCATGTAAGAATGTCCGCTTCATTCATTTTTTTCTATTTCTGTTTCTATACGATTTCATCTCATCAATCTCTGTTTTCTTAATCTTAACACTACATACTTTTCCTGTCTTTAGCCACGCTATTTTTCTTCCATTTCAACTCCTTTAGTGCTTCATTGCCTTAATACCATCTACATTGAAGATTCCCCTCTCTCCTTGTCTGTTACATAAACATAATAGGAGCCGTTTCTTAAAACAGTCTTTTGATATTTGTCTTCACTCTCTGTATTATCATTCTCTAATTAGCCTCTTCTTGATCAGGTAACAAATTTACTCCTTAATACAGGGTCTATCTTCAAGCTTTTTTTTCCTACATAATGTTATTACTTTCATCCCTATCTGATTTCTTGACTAATAATTTTGAAAAAATATTTGCTTTTCCTATAACCTAGTATCAAATTTCCATATAAATAGATGTTTGATCACATGAAGACCAAAGTCACCAAAATGATAATTTCTTTACAAATTATTTTAAGACAATTTTTTTTTCTATTTAGTTTCCTCTTCTTTTCTTGTTCCAGACTTTTCATTCTTCCGTTATTCTATCAATAAAATGTTCTTATTGCTTCAGCAAAATATGTTACCAAAGTCTGTGAAATTATAACTTACTACAATATGGTATTTTTTAGGGATCACTAGAAGGAGAATCCATTAGTGCACTTTCACATATACATAATTAGCCCACAGAAGTTACTGCTTCAGAACTATGGCTTCAAGATCTCACCAGAATTCAAAAACTCTTGATAACTGAACAGAAATAATTAGACTATAAAGTCTAGAAATCTTCACATTCCAGTAAGAAAACCATCTGACTGCTGTTAAAAAGAAATCCCAAGGGGAGCAGACACGTTTTTTTCTTTATATTTGGCCATCCTAGGAACTTTTTCATCAGCCTCTGAAGCTTTGCCTGTTACTAGTGACTTGTTAAGCCACTGTTCTGACCCAGCAAGGTGATTTTATCGTTGCATTTTTTACAGTTGAATCAAATCTCTCCAAAGCTGAGAGGGGAAAATTTATATCATAGCTTTTTAAAATGTAAGGCCATCACCCATTTTAAACTGAAGACTATAAAATAGGCTAAATTTTATGTCATTTGGTGCATAATATTTATTTCTGTTTATCTAATTCATCCTTGCCTTTTTGAAAAATTAATTAAAATGCATTTTACATGGCATAAATGAGGTACATATAATTAGGTATTTCTGTATTATTTATGCATTGATTTTTGTATTGCTGCCTACTCTGTCTCAAAAGGCTAACTTCTTACAGAGACATGTACTGGAAAGGATGGAATAAGCATAAAATGGATTGGATGTGGTTCAAGTAGAAATGTCAGCTGTGATATAAATGGTGTATCATGAATCAGCAGCAAGTAACTAGAGCTACTGTGATGATACAGTGGAGACCAACAACTGGATCCTTACCTTTTTAATTGACTGACAGACATGAAAAGATTTCATCTACATGCCCCACTATCCTTTCCGACACCTCCTGAACACTGAACACCACAGATCTCCTTCTACAGATACACTGATTTGTAGAGATAGGTCCCGTACTGTGAGGACACAGCCTTCCTTTCCAGCAGCCTTTGCAGTGTCTGGCAAAAATATCATCAACACCTATGAACAGGCAGATGTGATAGCAGGGATTTCAGTTCAAAGTATTTCAGTAAAATAAGGGAAAGTTAATTTCCTTTTTGTGCCACATCCTGCTCATAACTACTAATTTTTAGTCTTCTGATGCATGTCATGGTCATAGAGTTGGCTTGCTGTGGACTCGGCATTTTCTTCTGTCAAAAATGTTCAAGGGTTTCACCACCTCAGTATTGGAGTTTCTGTGAAGGGGAGCTCTTTTCTGGTGGTTAATCAAATCGCTGTTCCATACACAAGAAAATAAGTTTTATTCAGTTGCCATTATTATCCTTTATTATTTGCTTTTAGTACACACAGTGCAATATCAAAAACCCCTGAGGAGGGCACCAGCAGCAATCACTTGGGATCCAAAGTATATGTAGTTGGATGCATTTCTAACTCCTGATCAGGCCAATGTGTACTGGACGTCATCTATAACAGTCCCATTTAGATTTGAAACCAGGCGTGGCTATTGTATATATCCTAGATAAAAAGAATGTATCTTTCTTGCCTGCATCTCTAGAAAAATCTCCACCAACCTTGCTTTCTCTGATCTGCAAATATTAATGGAAGTTCAGAATAGTTTGGTGAGTTTTCATGCAGGGTACTTCATGAAGTCCTGTTCATCTGTGTTCAAAAAAGATGATCTCAAGCTGGAAGGCATTTTTGAAATGGTTAACAGGACAATTAGGGGGACGGAGAGCCTATGGGAGATTGGCTCTCAGTACACTAAATCAAGAGCTGGAAGGAGATATGATCACTGCCTATAAATATAAAGATCAATGTAGGAGGAGAGCTTTTTAAACTAAGGGGCAGCAGTACAGCATAGATGAAGAGAATTTGGCATGAATTAATTCTGGGCTTGAAATTCAAAGAAGGATTTTAGTACTCAAAACCTTCAGGTTCTGGAACAATCTCTAACAGTAACAAAGTAAAAAGGCGATAGCCTGGTGCTTGATTGAATTATGAAAGAGATTGTGTTATATGATTGCTTGAAGCAGTTGCAGCTGGATTTGTTACCCAGGAAGTTCTTTTCAGTTTTACTTCCCATTTTTATGGTATGGTATATGATCTATCAAACCTTAAGAGATTCAAAGTGTGAGAAAGCAGTACCTGTGACAGCTATGTGACTGCAAAATGAACAAAACCATTGATATTAGGCATTTTTATAAGAATATTGTTCTCCTCCAGGGAGAATAATCCAATCCATGGCCTGTTGGACAGCACCAGAGAGACTTATCGCAGACATGCGTGTAGTTTGTTACCTTGGCCGGTACAAAAAGGTATGCTCTTAACCAAACAATGAAACAAATTCAAGTCAATGTTCCCAAACATTAAGTCTGTGTTGAGTAATAGGTAAACATCTCACTTTGACAAGAGGTTGCTGCTTTGCTGCAGACATTCACTGAGCATACAGCTGTCAAGACGTTAGGTCTCCAAAGGACATTCAGTCTCATTTGGACCTGCTGAAGGAGTTCCAGCAAGTGTAAGAGATTTCAGCCAGCAGAGTTGAAGCATTCCTCTGTGAAGAAAGATGGGTCTCATCTCGTCTAACTTTAGATGTCTACAATACAGGCATTTATTGCTGGGCTAATCACCCTGAGCTCCCTCTTCATCAGTAGGGAGAAAATAAGTTTTTATTATATATAAGCCATAAAAAAAAGCGTCAAGGCACAGTACACCCTCTAATTCTGTGGCCTTTATTTTCAAATGGCACTATTCCAAGCATTGGAAATTGGAAAGCACGTTAACTGAGTGGTTTAGAATTCCTTTTTACTTAGATTATTTTTCAACCTGCTTGAAGCAATGGAGTAGACAGCAAGAGATAAAAGAACTAGTAATGTTATTGCCACTAAGAAACAAATAAGACAATTAAAATACACAACCATGCAGAGTTGCTGTGCTTTACATGGACAGCATTCTGGAAAGTTTAGCTTCTCTAAAGGTATTTACACACAAACTTTCTTGTAACGCCCCAATAATTTAGAATTGGAAATTGTGGTTGCCAAATTATCAAGGCTGACTTCAGTCTGTAAAACAAAGCAAGATGATCTGAAAATAACTACCACTGAGAGCCAAATAAACCACTTACTTATTTTCTTTTTAAGTTTGAGCTTTTCTTAGGTATGCAGAGCTAAACCACCCATGTTATTTTCACATCATGAGATGCTAGTGGAGCAAAGTATTGTTTTAAAGTCAATTAAGTTAATAATACAGGATGAAGTCTTGTCCCCTTTCTCTGCAGGTCAAAAAAGGTTCAGGTCTACAGCAGAACACCTGCATATCCTGTTTCTACAGGAATTCTTACCTCATAGTTTGGCAATCTCAGATGGATTTTTATAATTTCATTTTTCTAGCAGAAGAGATAAGAGATAGAGCAAAAATGTGGATTTTTAACAGGGGGAGAAGGAAGGCTGTTTGCAAGGAGAGGAGATTTTGATAGCAGTACTGTTGGGCAAAGGAAGTCTTAAATCTTAGACATGTGGCCTGCAGGACTTGCCTATGAAGCTCACCAAAGGCAAAAGACAGTGTCTACTGATGAACAGAGAAAAAACCCACCACCACCAGTTTGACAACCAAAACAGTTCTTTGCCATTTTCTCCACTAACTAACCAGACAAGACATGTGCCAGAAGTACCACTAGTGGTATGAATATTTATGATTCTTTTGGACAGTGAGCATCATGCACTATACCTTACTATCCTGATCCTGTTCCTTTTGAAGTCTGTGGAAAACCATCATTAACTTCAGAGGGTCCAAGAACACAGAAACCCACCAAATGGAGACATTCTTGACTGGCATACTGGCTCCTGAGAGAACAGTTCCACATCCTCATTGATCTTCTATCAGGATTCCTCCAGTAATATGATAGACATGGTTGAGGTGTTGGTGGGCACTGATTAACCGAGGAAAGAGAAGGATGAGGAGATAAGTTCTAAGGGGATGTAGTGTTAGTAATTAGTATGTAGTACATGCAAGACTATTAGTACCAGCCCATGTTTTATGTGCATGGCCACAGCATGTGAGGAAGTGGAGCCACACAACTGTGCAGCCCCAGTTAACATGCCATAACTTTTGTGAGGGACTTCTGGTCCTTGGAAAGGGCCTCATGAAATTCTCCTGATAAACTCTAAGGATGATAAGAATTACTCTAAGGATATCTGTAATCAGCAATGAAGCTAACCTGGAAAGAAAAAAAAAAAAAAGCGCATCTCCTTAAAAACCTAGTCCACCCTGACTTTGAAATACCATTTCCCCAAAGCCCCAGCCAAATACTTTTCAAAGATTTGAATGTTAAGGTACCTTAAAAAATACACTTTTTGCCCATTTATATAGCTAGTTAGTAGGGGGTTTGCCAACTTCGTCCCTTGACAATGAAAATTGATGTTAAATACCTGGAAGCTTTCAACAATCTGTCTCAGGCTCAATTTTCTAACGAACAAAAAGGCAACCTTATCCAGAGAGGTACTGCATTCAATAGGCTTATTAATGGACAAAAGTTGGTGTGGCAGTGTATGAGTAAGCCAGGCTGCAGTAGCTGTGTTTGTATACAGTATTGACTAGCTCAATCTAAATTGCAAACATAGTAGACAGAGAGGTGTGGTGAGGAACATCTTAAATCAAACAAGTGTCAGCTGGGCCTCATTTCCTGATTTAAACAATTACATAGCTGAATAACCTATACTTAAAAACACAAAACCTAATGAATAAGCAATAAGACTACTTGACCTATATTCAAAGCAATTGCTAGCTTCTATCCTCTGTATTTAAGTTGAGTTCTGTCTCATTCAGCTTTAGCAGAGGAGGGTGCTTTCTGAAGCAGCCAGCTCTGCTCGCAGAGACAGAGTTGTCTCTCCGTGATAACCTCTCAGAGCAGCAGGGGACAGAACATCATCCTCACCATTTCTGTTCTGCTAGTTTGGGGGATGCATTTTGTCAAAAAATTCCTCTAACTTTGAAAAATTGAAGGAATTTTTCTGCAGCAAAATATTATAAAAAATACTGTCTGCCTTCTCTGTCTGCTGGGGCTTCCTGGCTGGCACAGGTTTTGTCCTAAACATGTATGCTGGACCTCCTTTCAACATGGCCACTACCCAAGGGAGCAGGAAAATAGACATTCAGGTGTGAAATACTTGTTTCCTACAATTTTTCCTTCTCTCCTTTGCATGTTTTTTCCTTCTAAGTGCCATCATCTTGAAACAATAGGCTCATCAGCTGTACAGTACTTTGGGGCAGAATCACAAAAAAGGCTGATACAGAATGCAATCAGCAAGGAATTAAATGAAGGTGTTTTAATTAATGGCAATCAACATGGCTTTGTTGACTGTGTCTTATCAAACAAATCTGATATTGCTTATAGTTGGATTAAAAGCATGGTTAATACAAGTAATTGGTGTAATATATTTACATTCATGACATTCTGATAAAAATTAAGAATATACAAAATCAATACAACCTACTTAAAGCAAATTAAAAACTAGCCAAGTAATAGGTTGCAAAATGTAATTATATATGTAAATTACAAATCATCCATTGGGGTGGTTTTAGCAGGTCCTGCAGAGATCTGCTCTTTGCCCTCCCTACAAGACTGAGGGACTGGAGGGATTGAAGGAACCTTAAAACCTAAAATATCCCACTAAGTGGAAGACTGTTCTAACAAGTAGACTATTACAAGGTTGGGGGTTGTCTTGGTTACAGTGACCATAAGGTTGTGGAGTTTAAAATCCTGAGAGAAGTGAGAAGACAAATAGTAGAATCATAACCCTGGACTTTTGGAGAACAGATTTTGGCTTATTCTGGGATCTCTTGGCCGGATCCAATGGGAAGTTGCCATGGAGGACATCAGGGCGCAGGAGAGCTGGTTGAACTTCCTCAGAGAATAAAATCGGTCTATTCTGATGTGCGGGAAGGTGAGCAAATGTGGCAGAAGGTCAGCATGGATGAACAGGGAACTCCCAAGTGAGCTCAAACACTAAAAAGAAGTATATGAACCAAGGAAGGAGGAATGGACTGCCCAGGAGGAACATTGAGACGGTGCCCAAACATGCAGGGATGGAGCCGAGAAAGCCAAAGCTCACCTGGCGCTGAGACCAGCAGGGAATGCGAAGGGCAAAACGAAGGGCTTCTCTAAGTACATCAGCAGCAAAATAAAGGCAGAGAAAAATTATTTACATGGGGTTTAAGTACATAAATCCCAGCACTGGCAATTTTTAGATGGATCTGGTGACTTTTCAGTGGATCTGGCTTATTTTTTATTTTAAATATTACAGTAATTATAAAGATACAGTAAGCAATATCCTGACTACTGGAATATTTCTTTCTGTCTTTGGACAAATAAAGAGATGAACAGAAAGTAGACAGTCTTGGTAGCAGTTCCCAGGGTACCCAACTATACGGATGAAATCTTGCCTACTGATACATACTTTACATACTTTGAAGATATAAAGTGCTCCTTCCCCCCCCCCCCCCAGGTACAAGCACCGGCCAAAATCAAAATTTTTCAGGCATCTTGTTCCTCTTGTTATTGATAAAGCACAACAAACAACCAGAAAACAGCAAGTCATTCCACTAAGGGTAGCAGAATAACTACAGTCCTCCTCCCTCCACATTTTGTAGACAGAAAAATATAAAGCAGTGAAACAAATATAAAACTTCAATAATAGGCTGGATTATATAGAAGAAGTCATACTCATAAGAGTTATTAAAACTGTAATAGATTTTGGCAGGAATCTTTTCAGATAAATTTTTTTTTGACAAACTTAAAATCAAGGAACAATGAACTTTCCAAGTTGCTAGGTCTGGCACAAAAATATTGAAATGCAGTAGCTGCCTCCAAGAGGTTACTGGCAGAGTTTCAGAAAAGAAGATAGGAAAGCCCAGGAAAACAATGAGATGATTTGTCAGGGGTCATGGACTGCCTAGTTATTACTGAATTTCTCTGTAGACAATCTAACAGGAAAGGGGGATTTGTAGCACTGTAATTCATGCTATCTTCTTGTTTGATTCTTTTTCCACCTTACTTACTCCAGAGCTGACAGGAATCCATAGGAGTCATGCAGTGTGCTGTTCAGCTGGAAATTAGGCAAAGAAATACAGATTTAAGCGTACAGTATTAGATATCCAACTTAGGAATTTTGACTAAACTTTTCCTTTATGAGATCTAAGGGATGGTTATTACTATGGAAAGGTCAAAATCAGCTAACAAACAGCTAAAATTAGATGATGAGCAAGTAAAAGGCCTGGTTCTATGGAAGAAGAGACTTTTCCTATTTTGGTGGAAATCAGCATCAGAAATTTCTATCCATTGTCCTTTTTCAGTCAGAGCTCTGCTCCTTCTGGAGCAGCAACAGAGAAGAGTATTCCCTTCCTGTTAGCTCCAAGGAGAGAGAAGAGAAGAAATTTCTCTTTCTCTCCCAACAGAAAATATCTCATGGGTGAAGAAGTAAATATATGAGTAACATACCAAAGCAGTTTGAGTGAGATGATAGAAAAAAACAGAAGCTTTTGAGAAACAACATAATGGAGGAGGATGGGAGCAGTGAAACAAGACAAATAATAGAAAAGTTGGAACAAACCATTAGAAAAAAAACTTAAAAAGTGTTCAACAAGCTAGCATGGGATAAAGAGGAATGACTAATGGGAAAGATAACAGAGCAACAGAAACACACACTTTATATTGCAGTACAGACAATCCTGTACCAAATTCTGCATGCTAATAATCAATAACATTTCATGGGACATTGTGAGACAAAACTGAGTGAACAGGGAAATGCTCAGGGTATCTGGTTTTAGATTGGGCCTCTGTGCCTGATATGTACATGGGACAGATGGGAGAACATGGTTAGTGATAGTGCTTGTGGTTTTGAGTAATGCTTGCTTTTTTATAAAACTTAACTTGCTTATGCTAATGCATAGAAAAATGTCAGAGGAATCTATTTTTCCAGTTCTGCACTTTAAAATTTTCTAAAATGCTAGACATTATGTCAGAAATTCTTGAACATTCTGGATTTTGTAATTTTACTTTGTTTTTTTTTCATCAGCTCAAGTCCATCCTTTTCAGGTGAGTGAAAATAATCATCTTTATGCACTCATTTTGTCCATTCCGCTACCCACAGCACCTTCCATTGTGCATACACTGAGATACCTGCTGACCTGACAAGGGTTTGTTAAGGACAAATGCTCTTCTCAGAAACCTCCTCTTGACTCCCTTTACTCCTGCTGTTGGTATTTCTTTCCCTTTGCTTACAACATGATAATAATGCAATGATAAGAGAAACGGCATAGGTGAGAAACAGAGTAGGTGTAAATCTGCTATCTTAATTTTAGATGTAGATTAAGATTCAGACCCCCTAAAAATTTGCTGAGGCTATATTGAGCCTTTTTACATGGGGCAAGTCAAGAACCTCAAAGCTTTATTTGATTAGCTTCTAGCTACCAGTTTCCCACCTTTCATTATCGTTGTGTCCCTTCAGTTTGACGCTGTGGCTGAAGCTACTTCATGTTGATTTTACTCAAAGACATCAACAGGAGGTGGTGTGAAACCCCATAAGGACTACCATGTGATGCCCAATCTAAAAACAGAAGCCTTGCTTTTCTGCATATCAGCAAAGCGGCAGGAAAGAAAAAATGAAAACTTCTATTCTAAAAGGTGAACCTCGTGCTGGAGGAGTGTCCAAAACACAACACTATACCAGCTACTAGGAAGAAAATGAACTCTATCCCAGCTGAAACCAGGACAAGGAGGAAGCGCAGCCAATTTCTTAGGACTATGCTATTTGAAGACGCATGATATCTGAAAAGCCCCACCAGTATAAGAATGCAGACTTGGCTATCACAAGATTCATCTTATTGACTGAAATTGAGTAAATCCAAAGGCTGACAAGTGTCAAAGCAACAAAACTTTTGACAAGTGTCAAAACAACAAAAAGCAAAGAAATATTTTTTATAGAATCCAGTTACTTTCTGTATTAGGTACCTAATTTAAGCACAGTCTCATTAAAAATGTAGGCACTTTGAATGAATAAACACTCAAATGGGCACTTTGAGTGAAAGAGAAGGTGATCTCTGCTTAACTGCCTATATTACTGAAACAGTGGAGGTTTGAATATCTCAGCTAGGAAGTCTAGTCATCACATACCATTATAATAAAACAAGTTACTAAAATCATTAAAATGTTAATTTCTTATTTATAATATTGTTTTGCCAAAGTCTTCACTCTCTAAAAAAACAATGGACTCCTTTTGAACAAAACCCTTTGACTCTTGCATAGAGGTATGTTTCCACAAGAGCTATGCCAATCACCAACATTTCCCTACTGTGTCTCTGCCTTTAACTATTGACAATTTAACTATTCACTCATTAAAGTCATGACAGGAAAATCAAAGCTTTGGTAGATACATTTAAAAATAATCTTTTTTTTTTTGAGAATGAGAAAGGAGAATGAAAGTGGAGCTGAGGGATGAGAGGAGACTAGAAATGTATTTTCAGGTGCATTTTTCTACTTGAATGCCAGGGTATTTTTCTACTTGAACATTTCAAGAACCTGGGCTAAGTTTGCTTTCTCATAGCCTATTCCTATCTTGTGTCTGAGAGGGAACAGTGAGAAACACTGAAACCTGCATATATTTTTGAAAAGCTGCTTCACAGCTTTAGAACTTCTTGTGTTAATGGAGGTACTCAATTTCTACCATTATTTTTTTTTTCTCAACCTGTCCACTCCCCAACAATCTTTGCATTAAAACAAACTGCTACTATGAAAGTAAGAAAACAAACCTGCACTCTATAAAATACTCTGTAGGAATGTCTGACAGATGAGTGTTTAGGCACAGATGACTTGTTACATGCTTATTCCTCATACTCTGAATGGAAAAGTGACAGAAATCACTGTTAGATAAAAGCATTTGGTCCTATTAAGATTTAGTTCTCCTGGTTTGGGTTCATGAGAGTCACACAGAGATAAAGATGCTTAGAAGTGTCTGTTAATGGCAGCACTGGTGGTAATCTGATGATAATGCCCCAGGAAGAGATGCCGTGTGATTTGACTCCTGCATCTTCTGTGTAGTGGCCAAATTCTGTGCAATCTCAATCTTATAATAGAACCTCTATCCATCTGTATATAACATGTAATATGTTTTTGGTAGAATAAAGCCAATCTACAATAATGGACTCTTCTGTTGTAATGACATATTAGTTTGGTCCCTTTATGAGACAAATTCTATTTATGAATATTAAAATGATAGTTAATTACTGTTTAATTCAGCCACTGCAGACTAAAAAATCCTGTTAAAATCATAAAATCCACCAGAAGCAGAATTTTGGATCCATAATAGAAAAGAGTTGTTGGTTTTTGTGTGTGTGTGTGTGTGTGTGTGTGTGTTAAAGACACAAGAAACATTGAGGCTTTTTAGTTTGCTTGATGTGATTTCATTTTGTCTGTGAAAAAATAATAGCTGGATATTAATAAGTTATTTTCATTAGTGTCCTTGTTTGGAAGGAAGTTGATTGACTTGTTAGTAGACTATTGTCCATGAATATAATGAAGAATATACGGATGTCGTTATAAATATGGGTCTGACATTTATGTTGGTATAAGTCTGGATTTATGCGTCTGAAATTAATGTAGCTGCACTGATATCAATCCCAGGCAAATTAGGTCAAAGGAATTCAAAATGGTAAACAGAGCTGCACCAAGCCAGTCCCTGATACATGAAAAGAGTCTAAAAACAAAGAGGAATTATGGATCTGGCATTTGCAACTGTGCCAATGCTAGCTTAACCTCACTAGCACAAGTAATCACTGTGAAGATACAATGGCATGGTCTTCCATGCACTCTAGTACCTACAACACAAACTCCCTCCGGATCTTGGGGGCATGTCTGAAAGATTGTGGTGCTGCATGTTCCTTGCAACAGTCAGTTAGATTGATCTAACAGACATTTGCTGCCACATGCTGTACTCACATCTGTTATCAAGAATACCCATACTCTTTAAGAGGTCTACCTTATCAGTGGTGAAAGAGACCTCATTTCCAAATGCTTTGAGTCTTTATAGTTTTTTACATGTTTGAAAATTAGTGAAGTAGCAGTCTACGTTTTCTTTGCACATCTACAAGTAATTATCCAATGTACAAAGCAAGGGCAATTCAATCAAAGAGGACAACAAATGAAATCTAGCCCCATTTTCCTTTAACTTTGGGTGCTTTAAATCTGGAATGAGTCCATGAGACCTTGTGTAACCAAGGCAAATGAAAAGAATGGATTTGGTTTGGTCACAGACACAGTGAGCCAAATACTCCTTTCTCTAGGCCTTAGAGGCATTTCCTGCCATCTAAAAAGATTATTGAGCCCCTGCCCAACATATTGACCTCTTCCCAAGCTAGTTTCTTCAGCTCAGATATGACATTATCTGCAACTAAGCACCATGCAGCTGCTCACTCACTCTCCCCCACCCAGTGGGATGGGGGAGAAAATCGGGAAAAGAAGTAAAACTCCTGGGTTGAGATAAGAACGGTTTAATAGAACAGAAAAGAAGAAACTAATAATGATAATGATAACACTAATAAAATGACAATAGTAGTAATAAAAGGATTGGAATGTACAAATGATGCGCAGGGCAATTGCTCACCACCCGCCGACCAACACCCAGCTAGTCCCCGAGTGGCAATTCCCCACCCCCACTTCCCAGTTCCTGTACTAGATATGACGTCACATGGTATGGAATACCCCGTTGGCCAGTTGGGTCAGGTGCCCTGGCTGTGTCCCCTCCCAACTTCTTGTGCCCCTCCAGCTTTCTCGCTGGCTGGGCATGAGAAGCTGAAAAATCCTCGACTATAGTCTAAACACTACTTCGCAACAACTGAAAACATCAGCGTTATCAACATTCTTCGCATACTGAACTCAAAACAGCACCGTACCAGCTACTAGGAAGACAGTTAACTCTATCCCAGCTGAAACTAGGGACAGTAGGGTATAAAAGGTAAGGTTTTGGCAGTGGGGGACCTGCGGGGGGGGGCCTCTGTAGGAGGAGGCCAGGGACTGCCCTGTGCCGGATGCTGCCAGTTCAAGCCAGCTCAGCAATTGATCCATTGTGTGCCAGAGCTAAGCAATTCAGAGGAATTTGCGGTGCCTCTGTGACGACATATTTAAAAAAAGGAAAAACCATCAAAGGTGATGGAAGAAGTGAAAAACAGAGGAAACAACAAGGCCACAGCAGTAGGAGGCATTCCATGGTGGAGGTGGTTACACCCCTGAAGGAACTGTGGTCTATGGAAGACCCACACTGGAGCAGATACTTCCCAGAAGAGTCTGTGGCCTGTGGGTAAGCTCATGCAAAAGCAAGTACTTCTGGAAAGGATTGCAGCCCACAGAGGACCCACGCCAGAGCAGATACTTCCATGAAGGGAGTGCAGCTCGTGGATAAGCTTACACTGCAGCAAGTACACCCCTGTAGGGACTGTGGCCTGTGGAGGAGTCCCTACTGGAGCAGAGGGAACAGCAAGAGGGAAGGAGCAGTGCAGGAAAAAAGGAACAAAGCATCAGAAAGAAATACCTATGTACTGGCCACAACCTCCTGCACCATCTGCTGCCTCACTGATGGGACTGAGTGTAACCTAAGGTGATAGGAAGGGGAAAGGAGATTGGGAAGCAGGGAGGAGAGGTGTCCGGAGTGAAGTTGAACCTGAGAGTGAGGGAGAAAAGGTGTCTTCCCTAAGTGTTTAAAAGTTTGTCAACTTTGTTTCCCAATACCCAAATCAGTAATTAAATGTTTTAAATGAAATTCCCCAAGTTGAGTCTGTATTGCCAACTGCAGTAATTGTTCAGTGATTTCCTTGTCTTTGTTTTGATCCACAAGTTTTCTTGTTCTTGTTCTTCCTATTTTCTTCCCATTCCCACTGCGAGTGGGGAAAGGAGGGAAGAGTGAGCAAACAGCTCTGTGGGTGCTTGGCTGCTGGCCGGGGCCATCCCACCATGCATTAGACTTGGCGATGCATCCAGTCAGTGGTGGTTACCAGCAGAACAAGGTTTTCACTCGCACCTTGTTTGCAGTTTGATTGCATTTACCGTGCATCTATGCATCTTTAAAGACTTCAAAACCCAATTCTCTCACTTTGCCCATGATTATTCCGGATTCTCTATGGAAGCTAACCAAACTAATCCACCGAACCTTACAAGGAAAAGGGTTTTGTTCTGTATGCTTGTAGGAGGATTGGGCTGTGGATCATGGAGAACCGAAGCGGGCCAAGGTGGGGAGCAGAAGGCGGGTGCTGGCCGTGGTGCTGAACGGGCTCCGCGGACAGCTCCTCCCCACGGGCAGCGCAGCCTTGCGAAAGGCTGACAGCTTCCATGGGAGTAACCAGTGGTTGAAAAAACAAACATTTGACGTAAAGCTTTAAAAACGTACCGCATAGTTAGATGAACAGTGGTGCAAGAACCCTTCTGTTATCACCTATGAATAAATGCAATTTTTTCACTATTTGTACTCAACAATCCATATTAATGCCATTACACATGGATATCAGCATCTGCCCACTCAGCTCAGGGTGATGTAAATATAAACATTTACACTTAATATTTGCAGATTTTCTATATTAACTAATATTTTTCCATTTGAAAGTGCCAGTGTTTTCTGTTAAGAAATGGGATTAACACTTACCACAATTAAATCTATTTCTGGAACAACCAAATGGAGCTGGGAGAAAACAAGTTTATCTATGTATCATAGATTCATGGTGTTTAGGATCAGAAAGGGTGCTAGATTACTCAGCCTGACACTCTGCCTTTCATAAATCCTCACATTTCACCCACTTACCCCATTTTGAACTCAGACATTTGTGTGGTTAAACTTCCTTCTGAAAGGAAAATAGGCCTGAATTAAAGAAATAACAATTTTTCCCTTCCCCCAGTATTACTGCTTTCTCTATTAGAGAGGAGAACTTGGTTATGCAAAATAACATATCCAAGACACTTCTTAATGTCCTCCTTGCTAAAAATAAGCACCGAGATCTTTAAGTCTTTCATGATATATTTGCAGTTCTTTCCTGCCCTTTCCTCTAATTTTCAGCACCAGTTTTAAGACTTATGTACCACACCTGGAGGTGGCACACCGGTGTCACCAATGCCACATGCAGAGTAAAAAACATTTCCCTGTTTCTATTCAATACTTCTGTTTGTACATTCGCAGTTTGTGCTGCATCTTTGTGCCATACCATCACAATGAGAACTCAGATTCTTGTCCACTGTGACTCCACAATTTATTTTAAAGTCACTATTTTTCAGTTTAGAATTCAGTATTCTGTAGGGATAGCTGTATCTTGCTGTATTAAATTACAGTTTGTTTGAATAGACAAGTCTACCAGCTGACCCAAATCACACTGACTTATCTATATTCACTGTTAGTTACCACTCTGCCAACCCTCATGTCATCTGCAGCTTTTATTAATGCTGATTTTATATTTACTTTTAGGTCACTGAGGAGAATGTTGAATACTGTAAAATTTAGTCATAAGGAAATCCATCAGAGACACCCTACCCAGGGATGACTCCATATTGACAGACAATGTTGCAGACTATCATTTCTGAGTCCACTTATTATGCACTTCACAGGTATTGTGTGGCCCTAATTGTTTAACAGAATGTCATGAGGTGCTAAGTCATACTCTTTTCTAAAGTCTACATTAAATTGTCTCAGTTCCTTTAGCAAAGGAATTCTTATGTCAAAGAAGTAAAATGACCTACTTTCATGTTAACTGAAATTTGTATCTTCCTGCCTTTTAATTCCCATTTAAGACAGTATATCCAAGATTTCATTGCAAATGTTCTGTGATTTTATTCTGCACTGCTTTCACTCTAAATTGCTATTGTAAAATACTCTTCCAGTCTTATTTTCAGTATATAGTCCCATGTTTTAACTTTTCCTTTAAGCAAATATCCTACAATATCCTTTTTATTGTGATGAGCTATCTTCACTGTATTATTCAGAGCAGCCAAAGCTGACTCACAAAAGATTCATTATTTGTTGTCCCATAACTGCTGCTATTTACATACATTTCCTATGGGATGTTTCCACTCTTCAAACCACAGAGAACTCACAGAGTGTGTATGTAAACTGGATACTAAAAGATAAGAGGTGAACTGAGGACTGTAGTGCTACAACCATGAAGAAAGTCACATCTAGAGGTGTGTACTGGTAGGGAATAAAGTGGGAAAAAGATTTAGGTAAGGAAGTTAATAATGCTTAGATGGCAGTAGCAGAATAGAAACCTTTCTTCATAGCTCCTGAGTGTCAAGGAGTTGCTTGTTTTTGTCTGGTAGAAATGAAGCTTGGAATTTCAGGCCAAAATTATACATGCTGTAGCATTTTAAAACTGAGCATGAATATTTACAGTTTAAAAGTTCTAATTTAGATGTAAAACAGTAAATCAAGGACATTTGGAGAAAAAAAACAGCCAGTCAATCTTGAATAAGCCCCTGAACAACCAGAGACTTTTGTCAGCACATATGGTTGTCTAACAGGGCGCCTCAGAACAGTGGGTGATATTATGTGCCATATGTGCTGCTATACCAAAGAATGATTTGGTTTCTGGTAATACTATAACCAAAGACTAAACTCTAAAATTACCTAGCTTTTCTTAATCGATATCAGCATCTTATTATTTCATCTATATTTAATTGCATTCTTAGTGGGCTACAAGAATGCCGTTTAGCTGTTAGGAGAAAATATGAGGAGAAATGGTTTACCTAAATAAAACAAAACTTTCAAAGTGTATTATTAGCTTGCTATTCATTTGATTATTTGAAAATCATTAGGGCAACAATTATACTTTACTGGAACAAAAATCAAAAAAGAGTGACGAATAAAGCAAACAATGTGGAGGCTCTGATATTTTGTCTCACAAACATCATAGAAAGGCATAGAACTTCTCTGCAATACCCATAAAGGTGTGATAATATGGTAAGGAATATTTTCCCGACCAGAACTAATTTGGTATCTTATACTTAGAAATTCACACATTCATATAGTTCTGAGTTCCATCAGATCTCTAAATAATCCTTTGCAACAATGAACTTCATTGCTTGTGATACACTACACATTTAAAATTTGGTCTAAAATTTCAGGAAGTCATTTGCTTTGTGTCCTTAACTCAAAATGACTTGTGGAATCTGATTTCCAAATAGCAAGTTTTCAATCACTGTGAAATTTAAACACTTTTGAGGCATCTCAGTTTGAATACTTTACAGTGAAACACCTACATCAACAGTCGCTTCTGATAATTTAGGTGAGGAAGTCTTTAAGGCTAGAGCTAGTACTTTTTAACCCAATACTTGGGCTACTGCAGAGGTCTTCACTGTAAGCAGTTTCAGTTATTTTCACTAACAAAGAAGCATTTGCCCCCCTAGTAATTTTCACTACGTCTCTGTAAATTTCTATTTTCAGGAACTCTCCAGGTGGGTTTGAACTTTAGCTGTCAGAAGCAGACAAAATTCTACTGGAAGCCATAGTTCAGCTAAAGATTTGGCTCTACAACCAAATACAGAAATCAATGAGAATTCCTGGACTGAGTGCAATTTTAAAAGTAAACACATCAATGTGAGTGTGCCATTATATCTGCAATCTCCATCCAACCTCTGCTTTAAAAACTAAAATATTCTATACACAAATGTGCTTTACAGAATAAGCTCTAAGAACAAGCAGGAAGTCATATAAAAGATCTGAAAATGTAACAAAAGGCCCTGAATGTCAGAGGACAGTATAGGGTGGGTCTTTGTAGGTGTTAGTGTGCCCTTTGTTGTCAATCAGCTCTGCTAGTAAAATGAAGAGGTCACAACCTCACCCCTTTCAGCTGGCACATCAGAAGACCAAAAGAAGAGCGGTCTGCGTGAAATGGTCTCACATGAAGAGACAAAATGCTACATTGTCCCTGACTCTCACTGTCTGACAGGCCCTATCAGATTAGCTTTTCTTTTTTCTAATTCCCAGCAGAGGCCTGGTTATTCAAATGCACTTATTCAAATCCAGCACCAGTTACAATCACAAGCGAGATAACCTACATCTCTTGCCTTTCTAAAAAACTCATTGCAATGTGTAGGCACTGCCACAGAATTGTCCAACATCAAGGTTAGACAATTTTGTCGTGAGCAAGATCTCTTTCAGCAGCCACCAGCATTCATAGGTTTTCTCTATTGTTTTTCCCAATGCACATTACCTTTCAGGAAATGCACGTGCTTTTGGTCTGGGAGCTGACCTTGTGCAAAGATTTGTTTTGCTGCTACTTATATTGTAAGAAGGATGTTATAACTATAGCATCACATTAATTAAAATCACAAATAATTACAAAAACATATTAAGGAAGCTCTTGAAACGTTGTAAAAACAAAGTCCATACATTTAATGAAACAGTGTGTCACCTCAAGAAAAGTAACAATAGCAATGCTTAAGATTCGTCTTGATAGACATTAGGAACAGGAAATACAGTGTATAGTGCATATGCCCTGATTGCACCAATTAGCTCTGATTGCCCTGAGAACATCTGGGACCTCCACCTATACATCCTCCACCTCTGGCCCACTAGCTCCATTTAAGCTCAGGCCCAGACCCTAGTCCTTGCCTGAGCTACACTGTATAGGTAAGTCTGCGTCCAGCTCTGTTCCTTGATGATCCTGACTTGCTGGCTGGACCTCCTGGATTGACCTCGAACATAACATGTCACTTTGCATATATCTGATCACTGGACTGTTGGCTGAGCCTGTTACTGTCACCAATTGGATACTGTGGGACCGTGCCCTTGTCAGAGTGGTCATTGCTCCTACCTACCTGCACTGTGGTCAGCTCCTCATCTTCTCTGACGAAGTCGCCCCATTCTTGTTGCTCCTTGCCATAGCTTATACTTTACTAACTAAAGCAGAGGCCTGGGAATCAAGATTTTTAGTCCACTCACAATTTTCCCATTGGGTCCCAATTTTTGAGGCAATCACTTAATCTCTGAGCTTCTAGTCTTTGTCCATACAAACTGGTGTTGTAGTTACCTATTGACATCTTTATCTTCTATTCTTTTCAAGGGAGGTTGCACTTTAGGAAGCTTTAACCCATTTTCTTTCTAGATGAGAGATCTAAACCACCAAAATGTCTTAATCCAACCTTTAACTGGTTGAGGTTTAATTCTTCAGTATGCAGCATACTCTCAAAATGACTCAGCATTCACACTGGAAAAAAAAGATACTGGTAGTCTTCTGTCAAATCCTATTTTTTCCCCACCTGAAATGCCAAAGCAAGATACTGTACAAAGCACGTTGCACTCCTTTTTCAGGTCCCCTTTGGTGAACATTCAATGTGTTGTCCAAATTGAAGAGCAGGCACAATAGCTGTATCTCTAGGTGCTGAAGGGTAAATTAAGACTGGGTGGAGAAGGTACTCGAGTCTTAATTTTGCTCTTACTTCTTGCTGTCACAGTGAAAAACATGAAACCTGGAAACGTGGAAGGTCTTCCCGAGACAGAACATATCCTCCAGCAGAGGAAGAAACGGTGCCACGTCAAGGCTGGTAAAAGCCTCTTGGGCCTTGTCAGATCAGACTGGTGTTTGGGGATTGTGTGGCGGGGTTTTGGTAGCGGGGGAGTGGGCCGCAGGGCCGGCTCCTGTCAGAAGCT
>NW_010972631.1:8373105-8391398 GCF_000737465.1 Haliaeetus leucocephalus | reverse complement strand
GTGCTTTGTTACCGGCTGGGCTGAAACCACGACAACTGGTTTCTGCAGTTTGGAGCTGTGTATTGGGAGGACAAGAAGTCATAGGGGTCTCTTCAGCTATCCCTACTCCATACCGAGAGGCTAAACAGGGAGAGGACCTGTCTTGGGACCCTGAAGCCAGCCAGAGGAGTTTGGTATAGTCCATACTTTTTAAACACTTTTAGCCTCCAAAACAGCGTGGGATTGTTGAAGTTCTTTGTAGGAACTGGCTGGCTTGTGCTGTCTTGAACCAAGAAAGGGAATTTTTTGGCAGAGGCGATATCTGATGTAGGAGAAAACCTTGCTGCAAACTAAAATGTAGAGACAACTGACCTCCAATGTCTATGTCCGTCCTGTGGTACTCTAACTTACTGATACAGACAAAGCTCGTGATCCTGGTCAGATACACTTCACACTTAGTTATACTCTTGCATTGTCTGGCTTAGTGGGTCAGAATGAGCAAAAAAATTTCAGGCAAAATAAACAGGCGTTCTCTTCTGGGTACCATCTTACAGTACCAAACATAGGTGCCAATCATAAGTTTGTGCTGAGACTAGTAATGTGAACTTCCATCTTCTATCTTTCACAAGCAGTGGCAAGGTTGACAATATAACAGTTAGGGCAGAATTCAGATTTATAAACAAATTAATGTTAATTAGATGTCACAGGATATTCTGCTTGGGGTCCTATAAGCCCTTTAGTCAAGCTCATGCAAGTGTCTGCAGCACCTACAGGGTTTGCAAATGGCACTAGGTGCCTCTGTTTAGGTAGCTAATCTGTTTTAATTGGATTAGCACTGTTGATCATCTAAAATAATTCTTATGATATAAATGGGACTGTTCACACCTCTCAGATCCATGTTCTTGGACCTCTGCAAGCAACTCCAAGGATTACCTGGCGTGTCTTCTTGTTTATCAACAGCCTATTTCAGGACACTGATAGATGGTTAAAACAAACTACTTGTAGGCTGGAAATGGATAAATCCTTAAAACACAAGAGCAGAGAAGTAGTTTTGGGTAATTATTTTTTGTCACAACAATTGTAATTAAATGTATTCTGCTTGGTCACTAATGGCATGTTTACGTATAAATACTACTGAACAGTTTCAGTGAGAATGGCTATCTTTACACTTTCATTTAATATTGAAGCATGAATGACAGTAGTTTTGCTAGCTCAAGACAATGTCAGGCACAACAAAACCTTGCCAATCTGGCAAGTTTAAATTGGTACAAAATCAGGCATGCAATCTCCCTGGAGAGCAGTTTGTTGTAATGCAGGGGTTTAGTATTAATTCTTCTCATATCATTAGGTCTTCCTGGTTTGTTTTTTTGTTGTTTTGTTTTGTTTTGCTTCCAAATACGATATTGCTAGGAAGTGGTTAATGTTTGGAGGACTCCATAGTAGCAAGTTACAGAGCTGTTTGACATATAATGTAAGCTCACACATGCAGTTCCTAACACTTAACGGGTTAGTGGATGTCAGCTGAGCTGTAGCAATTCTTCAGCAACTGTGTACATGTTTGAAGATCTGGATTCACAGGCCGATGGGAGGTTAATTCCACTGAAATCACTGACTAAGCTGGTTGCGGCCCAGGCCAGCAATTTCAAAAGCATTTCCATTTAGTTTGATTATTCTTCCCTGCAAACTAAAACAAGATGTGTTGCCCCACATTTGCTGAAGGTTAAAACTGTGCATATTGGTAGTACCTGATAAGGAGAAATGCTTGAATCATGGCAACTCCACTGTGAGCTACAGACCTACTGACTATAGGCCTTTGAACTGGACTGAGATACTGTTGTGATAAATTCCTTTATTGGCAGCCGTTAAGATCAGGCTTTATTGACATAGACAAGCAGTGATAACAGCATGACAACTAGAAAGACAAATGTTATTTTGCAAGATATTTGCTAACATATTAGAAAAATCAGTAATTAAAATATAACTAACACTATTAAAACCAGATGATTTTTTTTCATATTTTTTCATTGTCCGTGTTCTCCCTTGCTAGTTCACACTATTCATTAACTTCCACAGGGTCCATCAGTTCTGAGGAAGGTAAACCGAGTTTATTTGCTTACATTTAAAGATATTTTTGCATTCACATGCATCACTTTTCTAATTACTTTAAGCTTTAGGAGATACCAAGTCAAACAGCTCCTGCACGGACCTTGTCACACTGTTTTGTCTTTGTCCAGTGGGAATGCTGTCACTGCCATAGAGATCACTCGAAATGCGGCAGGGTGTTTCACACTGCCATTCCAAAGAGAGTCTCCTTTGATACAGGTACTAAAAAAAATTAAATCCCTGATCCCTAACCTGACCAGCTTTTGCTTCCCAACCTCTGTTTCCATGGTATTCTCAGCTGGTAGAAGGCAGAAAGCTAGTACACTAAAAGAGGCAGACCAGCTTGTGCAGTACTTTCCTAGCAACACCTACAGCCTGTAGGATCCTGTTGCGTTAACTTTAACAAGAATAGAAACAGAATCTCTTTGTACCTTTTTTCTTTTTCCCTTTCAAGGGTATAAATGGAGGAGAGAGATTGAATGGGGCCTAGCAATTGCTGACCCTTGCGTTTATAGTGCTACAGCACAGCGGTAACCTTCAGCAGCAAGACAGGCTTCTGGTCTAATAAGCTGCATTTGTAATCATAATGAGAAATAAATATCTCATCAGAATGCTAGTCTTGCCTAGTTTTGAGTGAAATTCATAACTGTCTAGTTTTTGCTTATGTGTTACTCTAAGGCATGATTCTACCACTTGTTTTTTTAAAGAATTCCTTGGTTTACGTATAAGAAATTATTTATGCATTATTTTTGTAGGTAACAGTTATAACAATAAGTTATAACAATTTGTTATAATAGTAATTCTTGCAACATTATACTTAAATGCTACTTAATTCAGTGGAGCTGCTTCAGCTGTAAATCAGCATACCTAAAGACTCTGAAATGGACCATACAGATAAATCATAACATCTCCATGAGGTCCTATTAGATTACGTTCCACCAATACAGATCAGACTGTAATACAAAGGACCTAAAATCATAATGTGAACCCACTTCTCAAAACCAAAGTATGCTTAAATGCCGTCATGATATTAGGATGCTGAAGCCATGTTCTAAGAAATGTGGAGAAACTGGACAGGTACAGTTGTTGTAGGCTGTTTCATTTGCCCATGACTTTTGTGTACCTTTCTTTCAGGTGATTCTAAAGAATTGTGTAGCCACTTCCCTCATAATAGCATTAAGAATAAAATTTACACACTTTTAGGAAGTAAAGAAGAAGGGACTCAAGGAAGTTATTTGTATTGTAAAAGTTTAGTTGTTTGAACGTCTGAAATTGCCAGGATGGGAACACTGCGGAAGAGAATACTGAGAAAAGATGTGATAGCAATCTTCAGATGCATGAAAGGCTGCTGCAAAGAGGATAAGAATGTTCCCTGTGTACAAAACAGGAAACAATGGGCTAAAATTGCAGCAGACTTATTTTAACATTAGGAGTAGCTTTCTAAAAGTAAAGATAGCCAGTCTCTGGAATAGTTTAGCTGTCCTGAGGAACAGGGTGGGCAAATGTCTACCAGCAATGATGATTGATCATAAATGAATAATTGATCCTACTTTGGGTGGGAGAATAGAGCAGGTGACCTCCGGAAGCCTCTTTTCACCTGTTCTTCTGTGATTCTCTATACTTAGATACCAAAGGGACTGATATTTATCACACTTAACACTTGTCAAAACTACTTAAAATAGGCAAGACAGAAAACCTATGAGAACTGGTGACATGTTAATGACTCTCTTTAGTTATTTTGTTCCATCCCTACCTCTTTCTCATCCTTCTGTTCAGTCATATTTGACACTTTGTCCCCTTATACTGAGTTACCATCTTTTCTCCTCTTCTCATACTCTTGCAAGTCTGATACTCCAGTACTTTAATGGAAGACAAGAGGCTTGGCAAGGAACCTCTGCTTCTCACCGAGTATCGTATTTGACTTGCACCTCCTCTGAGATCTCAGAGGATGACTGACAGACTGTGCATAAGTGTAATTCTGATCTTTTGCACGCATCCCAATCCAGTGATTTTCTCTTTCCTCCACTCTTATTCTACCCAATCTCCAGGTGAGCGTAAGTCTGCAAAACTAAAACAGCAATACTTCTGCATTTTGAACATTTTATAAGATAGGAGCTGTGTTTTGAAAACATGGAGGCTGATTATTCAACTAGTTTAAAATACCCAGACTGATTAAGTACCTCATCTTTGGTACCTCCAACCTGTTTACTCACAGTTTGGAAGACATCTGTGTTTAAGAACATCCAATGAACACGTTCACAGATAGGTACCCAAACAAGCCCTACATATATCTTACTACTAATAGGCATATTTGGAAGGGAGGAAATCTTTGCATTAGGTCATTCAGTTAACTGGTCATAGGCTTTGATAGAATAAGGGCTAAAAGAAAGTTCTGAGGGTTCTTAGCTGCTGGCTACAGGAGTAGCTGGTAGCCAAAGGTGTGCTGTCTTGATATCTTGTCTTAGATGAAACTTTCAGATACAGGAAGATTTCCTGGGAAACAAAATAACACAAATCGATCCTTTTAATATTTTGGGGCATAACAATAATGTTTCATTCCACTTGGCTTTCCACCAAAAGATGCCAGGCTATGCTTTCCAAATAGCGGTGTTAGGACTCAGCCTTTCAGTTTTTCTATTCAATCAATTTACTGGTTTCCACTTTCTATCTATTAAATTTAAAAAACCAGAACAAACCACCACCTCTGGTCTTTCTTCCCTCCTGCCCTTCACACCAAAGGAAAATTCTGTAAATAGCCACAAAGCTACCTCATTAACTCCTTTTAAGTGTCTCCTTACACTCTTTTGCCACACTGGCAGCAGCCCTTGGCTGAGACTATCACCTCTCATGCTGACAGATACTGAGCACTGTTTCTTGATATGCTCCCTCTCCTGGTACCCAGCTGTTCCCTCTGGCTTCGTGCTTAAATGGCACACTCTTCAGGGAAGGAATTAACTTCCGAATGGTTCGTGGGAGATGTGGCACTAGCCTTGCTTCAATGGCAATGCTCAGTGCTGAAAGTCAGTCTTAAGGTTCAGGTAAAGTAAGCTGCTGAGGTCTGAAAAGATGGAGTCTTTGTGAGTCAAGATGAAGTAAGGGTCTAAATAAAATAATAGGATCCTGAGCCTGATGGGATGCACGCCAGGGGTATTTCACTTCAAAGAGTGCCAACAGAGAGAAGAGTCGGAATGAAGCATGTTTCTGACCTCTGAGGAAAAAGCACTAGGAAGTCTAGACAGAGATCTTTACTATACCTTAGTACAGCAATATATTCATCCTCTCTTTGGCTTGTAGTGCAGCTGTTGCAGGGCAGGGACTGCCGTTAATGCTGAACTCTCCAGGGTTTGTGCCACTATCCCTAACAAGGCAGACCTATCTAGGCCAAGAATGACTTGGCCCACCAGCTGCAAGCCAGTGCATCGGCTGGAGACAGAGTGCCCAGAAAGCAGTTTGCTACCACGGCTGGCTGCCAGCATGCTTCTTCCAGGGGTGGCATGAAGGGGGTCTGTCCCTGCAATTCTGGCACCATGGCTCTGAGGAAACTATGGGTGCTGCCAGAAATCCCCCAAGCTACTGATGTGCAGATTGCCACTTGCAGCTCCGGGGGTAAGAGCTCTCCCAGAACTTCAGGATAAACCTGTGCTTCCAGGATTTGGCCATAATCACCCTGCAGGAGGTCAGAAGACTTAGCAGGGTGCTCTAAGGACACAAGGCCATGCAAGAACCATGTGAGCTAAATCACTACTATGCCTGAAGACGTTCAGCTGGTGTGCTGCATCTCTGGGGATGCTCTTTTCAGCAGCAGCACCTCTGTAGGAGCTGTTGCCTCTACAGAAACACCTAAGCAGAGAACTCCCCTTGCTAGGATGCAGTACTACAGAATGAAAAACCTGTTTCAAAGAAACCCTTATAGTTAAACTGATAGAGTTGCAGCAGATGCAATGCCTGCCCTTCCCTGAAAGGCAAATACATTGCAATAATGTGAATTATAACCTAAGCCAGTATAGCATATATAAGACTGTAAGCTACAACGCACCATGCCCATGCAGTACATCTCTTCTACAGGTTTGTTCCAGAACAGCTACATAAATTAAGCTATGGTGGTGGGTAGTTATTAATACTGAGACAGCTTTAGTATAATCTCTATGATTTCCTTGGGCCGCTCTCCATTATCACCAACACTTTTCTGGTTTGTGATGCCTCTGAGTCTCCGAAGAATTCTCTGAGGACAGCTGATCCTGTCAACTCTCACAACACAAATGGATTTACCTTTGCTTTGACAACTATCTCTGGCCCTCAGAAAGAAGTGGTTTTATTTTGAAGCCTAATAGCTTTGACTTCTGGTTTCTTGATTTTTCCTTTGTGGTACAGCCACTAGATTGAAAACAATGTGGGTTTTTAAATCAAAGTGGAAAAAATATAGATTCCTTAACACAAGGTGAGAAGGCCGGCAACGATCCTTCCCAAAGAACTGAAATTTGTATTTGCTGTCTCCTTGCTGACCAAAGTTTTTCTCTAACAGAAGTCTCTCATCAGCCTACCTATGTGCTACAGTACCACCAGTTAAAAGACAAAGATCTATATATGCCTTTTAACCCTCTTCCATTGCAAAGTATAAGGAGCTATTTAGTCTGACATCCGTTTTGTTAGTTTCTACCAGCAGCAGCTGGTAGATTTCTCTGGGGTTTTCTTCACAGCATCTGGCTTGGGTCAGGTCACTATAAAAAATTTAACAAACATCCTTTACAGGACTGGCTTGAGCTTTTTTAAATAAGGAAATCTCATCTATCTCCAGTCTAACAAAGGCTTTGTTTCCGTTCTGTCAACGCAGAAGACATATTAAGCATTGCACTTAATGAGATATTGAACATCACTTTGTTCCTAGTGTATACAGGAGCAAGCTGTGCTTAGAAAACACATCACTTGGTTTTGGTTTACTCTGTGGTTGGAGTAGAAGTAGTTTTGTTGTGATAAAACAGGTATTTCTTCCATTTGGACAGCAATAAAATGGGCTAGACTCTAGGCTGCATCTCAGCTAATATTGGAATGGAGCAAGACAGGCTGAACAACTGCGTAGCCCCTGAAATTTGGGGCTACTTTTGAGGACGATCATTAAAAAAAAAAAAAAAAAGAAAAAAACCAAGTGGCAAGAACATAAGAACGGCCATACTGATTCAAAACAAAGGTCCTTCTAGCCAATGTTCTGTCTCTAACAGTGATCATAAGTTGACATTTAGGGAAGAATAAGAACCATGTAAGTATATATGGTTGTTTCCCCTAATACTATTCCAGCTTCTAACCTAGAGGATTTCCCGAGTCTTTTATAGTTTGTTTATTTAGCAACTCTTCATGAATCATTCTTCCAAGTACTTCTCCCCCTGAACTTATATAAACTTCTTCCATTCACCGTGTCTTTTGCAAGGATTTCCACAGATCTGGTACCCTATGTGTGCGGAACCACCATCACAAGCTTTATTTGATGACTGCTAATGTCCCGGAAAGGGACAATGAATAGTTGATCTCTATCCACTTCAGTCAAGTTACTTATGTTTTTGTAGATTTCTGTCACATCCCCACAAATCACCCTTTTTTTGCAGAATCCCAGCCTACCAAATCATTCATTGTACAGAAGCCACTCTGTATTATTTGACCTTCAAATATGTCCTTCTCTGAATCTCTTTTAAGCTCTAATGTATCCTTTCTTAAATGAGGAGACCAGAACTGCAGACAGAATTCAAAGTGTAAGAAATGTGCATTTATCCAGAGATGTGACTGTGTTTTCTGTCTTGTTCTTTACTCCGTTCCTGATAGTTCCCAGCATTTGATTTATTTTTTGACTGCTGCTGAGCACTGAGATGGTGCTTTCTTGGAACTATTTATCTTAACCCCAAAGTCTCTCTCACTTCTGGGTGGTAATGGTCAGGTCACAGTCCACTGTTTGATATATGAAGCTTAGATTGTTTTTCACAACAGCATTTCACAAAACATTTTATTGCTCTGTCATGAAGCCTCATAAGATCTTTCAGCAATTGTACACTCAAACCTTGTCCTTATTACATTGACAACTGTATTACCAGAAAACTTTGAAATCTCACCGCTCATCCCCTTTTCCAGGTCATTTGTGGCTATGCGAAAACATATGGGTCCCAGCACAGAATTCTATCAAACCCCTGTTCCTTTACTGAGAATTCTGACTATTAGTTCCCATTGTGTTTTACTTCTAGCTGTGTTTGTTCAGCTTGAAGGGAAGGCTAAAGGGAAATCTGATTGCTTTTTTTGGCTTCTTAAGATGAGAGGATAGAGAACACAGAGGTAGAGTCTTCTCAGAGGTTGACAATGAAAGAAGAGGTGATGGGCATGAGTTGCTGCAAGGGAAATTCTGATTAGAAATAAGATTTTCTTCACACTGCACCAAGATACCCAAAGAGCTTGTGGGTTTTCTATCCTTCAGGATATTCAAAGCTTGACTGTTCATGACCCCAAGCCACCTTATCTAAGGTGTAAGCTGGCATTACTTTGAGCAAGAGGTTGGACTATATGACCTCCAGAAGTCCATTCGAACCTAAATTATTGCATGATTCTATACATTTAAGACAGGAATTTTCCTCTTCTCCCATGGCTGTTGAGTATCCTTTCTTGAAGGATATTGTCAAGGTCTTTTGGAAATCCTAGTAAACTGTATCAACAGGATCACACAGAACCACATACTTGTTGACCACTTCAGAGAACTCCAAGAGGTTTACAAGGCAGAACCATGTGTTCTCTTTTCAAGATCATCGTCATCATCAGGTGGGAATACACATTACTGTTAGTAATTAATCTATTTCCTCTTTAAGTTTTTAGGTGAATACCACTTGGCCCTGGTGATTTGTATTCGTTACCTTTCATTCTATTTCTTTGAATCATAATCCCTTCCAAAGTTGCTTCAATTTTCAGACATTTTCACTGATTTCCCCTAAAAAATTATGCTTGTGTTGTAACCTCCCATCTTTTCTGTAATGAACCTGGATGCTAATTACCTGTTTGGCTTCTCTGGCATGGTCTTGTCCTCTCTGACTGCTCCTTTTCTACTCCAGTTAAGGAAGTGCTACAAAATGCTTGCCAGATATTTTTCTCCTGATGTCCTAAGAGAAGGATTTAGTACTAATTTTGGTTCCTTTAGGAAGCTACTCCTCTGATTCGCTTTTGGTCTACATGATTATATTTTCACATTTCATCTACCCAAATTTATGATCCTTTTCATTTTGTTTGAATACAACTTAAGATTTTTAAATTATGCTTTCTTAATTCTAACAACCCAGCTTAGCCATTCCATCTTCCATTTGCCAGCTTCCAAGCCTCTCCTAATACACTGTATGCAATGTTGTTGTGCTTCCACTTTGATGTCCTTCCGCCTCCACACCACCTGTAACTTAATTCTTTGTCACCCAATTGATGGCAGAACTGTGGTCAAGTTTTTGGCCTTTTGGTTTTTTTTGTGTCATGGATGCTGGATCTGAGTAACACTTATAGTTGCACAGTTGTGCTTCCAGAGGATATTTTGAATCAGATTTTTGTCATTATCTTGTCAAGGGCTCCATTTCCTCTTGTGGGGTTGCTAGCCAGCTGATCCGTGAAAGAATCACTGACAATTTCATCTATGGTTTATGGCGCTGAGTGAAGTTTCCCTCTTCTACGCGGAGGTAACTGAAGTGACCCAATAGTTTCTGTCCGTACCAACTCTCTGACTTCTTACAGCTTAAGTCAGCCTGTCTCAGCTCCTGGGTGGGAGGCTGGTAGTATTGACCCCGTTCTGTAGTCTTCCTCTTTGGGTCTGGCATTTCAATCCAGCTTCTGTGCTACTTGTTAAGGTGGTTAGCTTGTTAATTCAATTTGATCCCGAGCTCTAACTAAACATGTAACTCTATTGTAGCAGTAACACAGTATACTTTTTTCATGCCTTTATATTTTGGACACTAGTATTACAGCATCCCACTGACTATCTTTCTTCCACCAGAAAGAAAGGAGGAAGAAAAACAGCTGTAATTGATAGTTGTTCAACCACATCATCAGTAGTTTTTGATCCAATTCCTTTGCTTTCAGGACTGCAGCAGAGCTTATGCTGTTGTGTTTTGACCCTGAAGCCTGCTACTCTCACTCTACTAAGATCAACATCTGAGCTCCACTTTCTTTTCTTCTACTACTCTGCTGAGCCCAAATGCTTTCACCTTCATTGCAAATTCATTAATTCTACTCCATTTTCCTCATCCTGATAATATTCTATTCTGGCACTTTGATTTTGTCTTTAGCCCAGAGGGCAACAATATTGACTGTAACTGAAGACAGTCTTATACTTGTAAAATTTTTCTCCTTTCTAATAATGCCTTGCCCACAAAAAGTGTTTCAACAGATATAATTTTATTTTTAACATAAAACTACACTTACATAGATATCCCTTTCCAAGTTGAATCTCAAGTATTGACCTGAGAACGCAGACCTCTCCTCTAGGAGTTCAGTACATAATCGCATACACCCTGAGAAGGGGAAAAAAACCTAGGTAGAGTTTCATCTTTTCTTTCAGTATTTCAGTATTTCAGCCTTTAAAGGTGACTTGCAAAATTATCTGACAATATAATTCTCTGGCAACAAAATGACTACTGGAGACCCCTGGGAAGTAATTTTAGGAACATAATCTCCAGGCATCAGTGAATTATTTACTTCAAACATCTTCCTAAGTTTTTCATTTAGGAAACATGGAACTTTACATAAACTGTTGTATTGTATTGTTAGAACGTTGCAACAAGATTATTCAGGGCAAAGCTTTTGACGGGAACACACTGATTTAGGTGCCACGGTTCTGAATTTTCTCCCTCTTTATAGTTTGGTACTTCCCTATGCATAAAAAAATATGCATATGTTCTGAGTATAAGAACTTAGAGCAAATAGAGAGGATTTTTTATATAAAAAGGAGATAACACATAAATGGGAATATTATGTTGCATCTTTTTGGTAAAAAAAATAACATTTTGAAAGAGAAAACGAAACAGCTGCTTTCCAGATCCGTATTGAAACAAATACTTTAAATTACCTGTTTAAGCTCACCTGTTTTACTCTGTATTGCACTGGACTACAAGCACTCAGTCTTTGTTGTGACTCAGAGTACAGCAACTAAGGGAAGACTAATGGAAGTAACTACTCAGACTATTCAGCTTGATTGTAAGAGCACCCTAAAATGTAGGAGGCAGATGAATAGTTAGACCACAGGAATTGGATGTGACCCTTTACTATTTTCTCCTCATTTCCAGTGACTCACTTTATGACTTGGGTAATGATGTCACTTATTCAGTCTGTGCCTCAGCTTCCCCAATTATAAAGATGGTACAGCTGGCCGAGAACAGGGTTATCTCTGATGTGATTTTTTAAATTTTTTTCATGGTACTGAATAGGAACAGCAAAAATCCAAATTATTTGCAAAACAAATATTCTCCCAAATGTTGTTTTGGGATTATCACAACTTCGTTTTTCATGCTTTCTCTTTAATACAGTTGTGGCTCTTACAGTGAAGTATTTAACTTCTTAAATACAATATGTCACCTTTTTTTCATCAGCAGTTGCTCTTTCAAGAATTTAGTAAAATATAAAGTTCAAACAAAATTAATCAAAACGTTATCAAAATGCAGAAATTCTACACCACAGAAGCATTTTTTCTCCAGTTAAACAATGCAGTAGATGCTGACACATTTCTGACGAATGTTTTCATTTTGATGATACTACATTTCGTTTAAAGTCATTAACTCAGTACACATATTGGTTTTACGATTATCTGGCTGTTCTCACATTTCATCTGACATCTTCCTCTTTCACAGGTAATAATTATCTTTCTGTCTGTCTTTCCTTCTATTTCCTTCTCTTTTCCACAAATGCATCACTCCTCTTACAAATATCCTCTCTATTCCACATATTTCAAGCACTCTTTTCTCTCAGGTTGTCTAGGCAATTAAAATAATAAAGTTTAGTTCAAAGCAACTGTTCCCAGGCCGTGCTTAGCTTGCATGTTGCTGTTTCTTTTCAAACCTAAAAGGGCTTGTGTGCCTTAAAGTTTGTTCAACTTTTCTGATTATATCCATCGGATAATTAAAGGTATTTTCTCCTACAAACTTTGCCTCACTACTTCTTAAGACAAACTGTTCCACCAAAACTCTTGTGCCTGTTTTAGTAATAATACTGACTTTTAAAGTACCTTGCAATTTATAAATAGAGATGTATGAGATTGTGATGGGGTTGCAATAGATTGTAAGACAGAACTTGGCATAGCACATCCTCCACTGTAGGAACAGCTCTGGAGAATGACACCTTCCTCCCCTCACTGCCATCTTCTTACCTGCTGCTTCTTTACAGCTTGCCTGGGGAATCAGGTGTTTACTGCCAATTAGGCTTGATAAAACAGCAGGAGTTTCTTACATTCTCTTGACAGGACTATCTCTGGGCTGCTGGCAGCTGTTGGAGGGCTTCTGGCGACATGGACAGCATTAGACCTCAGTGTACTAAGCATTTTGTTCATTTGGTGATTTAGATCATTTAGATCTTACCCTTACTGCACTCTCTGCTGCAGTCATAGTGTAAAACATTCAAGACTTTATTGAAGATTTTCTTTTGGAGAAAAAATAATGGTGAGATACTTCAATTGGCAGCAAATATTTTAAAAAAACCCTTTATATATTACAATGCAAAGTACATATTCATTATATTGATAGGCTACTTTACTAATTATATTAGAACTGTTCAGTAAAACCACTGGAGCAACAATAAAAGTCTTATTCCAAAAAAGATATGGTCCATAATTATAGAAAATGTTGTGTTACTTCAATGCTTGAACTGAATCATTGCTTTTCCAACTGCCAGATTGCTGACTAAGAGTATTGGGCTTCAGTTTCTTCTCTCTGAGCCATAACACTTCTCAGCCTTTCTGACAGATATAAAAAGATATTACAAACTTAGGGTCTTTCTATGCAATGGCCTTATGCAGGGTTCTCCTGAACTGAATGGGGTTGAAATCTGCCTGCACTATCAGCTTTAGACAATAGGCCCAGAAGAGAAACAAAAAGTAGATGATGACTTTTTGGGGTGGAGGGTGGTGTCGGTTCCATCATTTTTGCACATTTTCTAGTTAAGGGAGAAAAAATGGAAACTGATCTCAGTACTTTGGAAATGATGTTGTACTTAAAACCTTGTTAGTATTACTGGGTTAAAAAATAATTATTAACAAACACATTTGGAAAGTAGTCTGACTGAAATAAGAATCAGCTCATAACAGTTTCAAATCAGATAGGAGTTTGCAAATGCACTGTTGCACCTAAAAGGGTGTATGATTTGGAGCTGCACATATAGAAGCATCATGTCATGGAGGAGGAAGGTGACAGTTCCTGTTTATGCATTTTTGGCAAGCTGCACCTGAAGGATGGGATGATTTTCTGGAAACTGCCATGCCAGAAATACACAGCTAAACAGGAGGGAACTGAGAAGAGCAAAGGGAATAATTAGAGACCTATGGGGGTGGGACAGGGTTTCTAGTCTACTTTTTTAAGGAAACCAAGCTATGCAATTGCACTGTTTTTCTGTCAGTACTCCAGCAATAATATTTGAATCTCTTGACCAATTTCAAAGAAGCCTGACAAAAAGGGAGAGGTCTAAAAACACTGAACTCCTGCAGGTTTTATGAAAATCAACAGCTAGATAGAGGAGACTCAGATTTGTGCACCCAGTAAAGGACAGGTGGAAGTGCAAACTCAGCTGCATTGTTTGACACAAGAGAATCCAAAGCTGTCATCCAAAACCAGGCTCTGTAAGGTTTGCTGCCGATGGAACTGCTAGTTTGTTGTTTAGAGTTTGGTTTTTTTTTTAAATAAAATATATTTAAAAGAAGACCAAGGCTTCTGTCTGAGAGCATTTTTAAGACACTAATCACTGCAGGATGTAGGCACTCATTATAAAATTATGCATAATAACAAATCTTGTCCGGAATAGGTACTGAAATCCCTACCTGAAATGAACTCCTTTTGTGCCAGTGTTTTTTGTCTGCCTTGAAAAGGACTGTTTCCATTTCTTCTCATGCTAGAGCTAGCTGTGACCTTCTTCTCTCTCTTAAAATACTGCAGTGCCACCACACTTAAAGAAATGAAAAATCGTGAATCAGATGCCAAAACAAAAACTGCTCTTGAAAATCATGATAGGTTAATAAAAGATATTTTACTGTGAATTTGGTCTGTCTTTGAAATTTTTAAATTCCTTCAACTTCTTCTTGAGTGAGAGAGAAGTCACGGTGTCCCACTTTTACTAATCTATTGTGAGAAAATACTTTGAGCCCTTATGCTACAGGATATTTCATCCTTCATGACTGTCCCTCAAACAGCAAACCCCCTCAGACAGAAAACTCCTCCACAGCTTTCACTATTCCCAGTCTCTCATGAGTCTGAGAAAGAGCACCACTCTTCTAGGGAAGGAACCTAAAGGAAAACCCTCTGAATTGTTTGTTTCCAGTTTCTTCTTTCAGATTGCCTCAAGCAAGAAGAACAGACAATCATGACTGCTCACAGCTAGGCTAACGCAAAGAGCTTGAAAAGGGAGTATTGGTGGAATTGAGAAGTTTAGAACGTGGCCTTTGGACAATCTGAAAGGAAGATATGGAGGAGAAGAAAAGTTCCTAAGATTGAGGGAAGGTCTACAGTCATAAAGAAATACGCATCTGCTGTGCATGGGGCATATGTGGATACTTGTTGCTATGAAGTGAGAGGAAAAGATCACAGATTCCATTATAATGACTGGCTTCTCATGTTTAGGAAAGTAATTCACCCGGTATGTTACAACAGCTATATTGATATTCCATTTCTAGATTTCACAGCAGTCTTTGCTAGATAGGACTTCAGATAAATGGCATTAATAGGATGCCTGTCAGTGACAAGACTTTGGATGTTACTAAGCAGGGGGCATTCTTACTAACCAGGCAATGAAATTCTTTTCAAGACTCTCAGGTATCGTTCCAGCTTCAAGATATAATGTATTGAACTAGACTGGGCTTTCCACACATTGTTGGTTGGACGACAACGGCAGATACTTCATCTTTACAAAGCAAATGTGGGCAAATCAGAAAATGACCACTAAGGGTCTGAAGTACTGACAATAAGAGCTGAGTCTCTTCATGTAGCCCTATGAAAAATGAGATTACTTTTATGGTTTCTTCTATATTTCTCTCTAGTAGAGTCTACTGTCTTCATGCAAAAATAATGTAAAATCATTTGTTGTGCCTAAGACGTAGGCATTAGGAAAAGCATTGCCAGAAGGTTGAGAGAGGTGAACCTTCCCATCTACTCGGCACTGGTGAAGCCGCATCTGGAGTGCTAAGACTAGTTCATGGCTCCCCAGTACAAGAAAGACATTAACATACTGGAGCAGGTCAAGTGAAGGGCAATGAAGATAGTTGAGGCGTTGGAGCATGTCATATGAGGAAAGGCTGAGAGGTGGGACTTTCGCCTAGAGAACAGAAGGCTCAGAGGGATCTTATCAATGTGAATAAATATCTGATGGGAGGGTGTAAGCAAGATTGAGGCTCTTTTTGGTGGTGCCCAGTGAGAGGACCAGAGGCAATGGGCACAAACAAAACACAGTGGGTCTCATCTGAACATGAGGAAACACTTTTTCATGTGAGGGTGACTGAGCGCTGGCACAGGTTGCCTGGAGAGGCTGTGGAGTCTGCATCCTTGCAGCTACTCAAAAGCCATCTGGATGCGGTCCTGGGCAGCCTGCTCTAGCTGACCCTGCTTGACCAGGGAGGCTGGACCAGATGACCTCCAGAGGTCCCTTCCAACCTAAATGATTTTGTGATTCTGTGCTTTTCAGTAATGCAGTTTTATTCACAATAGCGGCTTGATGCAAGTCCACAATCCAACTTCCATCACTTTTTTTAACCATTACTCTGCAAGAGCTTTCATCTTTCCCTCTTAAGTTATAAAACCTATATATAAAATCCCCTCATGCTCTTTGTATTAATTTTGTATTTCACACACAGCAGTAAGAATTTACGTGCTTGACCCAGCATACAGTAATTAACACAATAATACAGAACAGACATATACGTGACTGTGTCAGTAATTAATAAGCAGAAAGGTGAGCAGGATAACTTAACCTCATGTAATATTTTCTTCATAAAATTATCTTAGAGACACTTGGGTCTTATGGTCATAGACCTTTAATATTTTGTTTAGGTGGGGCTTAAAGCAGCAACTCTTCAACACTAGGGCCGCTGCTCTGGTGAATTAGTTCTTGCAGTTACTTGAGCTAAATCTTTCACGTGGCACGCGCAGGCCTAAATCGTCTGAGGGAGTGCGGACTACCTATGGATACTTATAACAACATAATCGTGGTGCCTAGTATTACTATTCCAGTCACGTCATGTTTTAGTTGTTTCTGATACTAAACATATGGTGGTACCTCACCTTCTTCTCATCATCTTATTCTTTTCAGTCTTGCTTCCTTCTGTTTTGAGGTGGCTGCCATACTTTTGCCTGTTGGTAATGAATGGATAAATTCTTCAGCATCAGCCTGTAACATGAAGGCTATCTTCCCTGCCGGTCGCAGATGGTGGGAAGTGATTTTATTGATTTGTTAGTACTTAGCTAGAAGGATTACATCTAGCAGTAATAACGTGGCCAGGCCCTGGGACAAATCACCACATGAGTTAGCGGAGGGTCTGTGTCTTTAACTGAGTGTGACATTATGATATCTACCAGCCCTTCATAGTGCTTTGCTTATTAACACCACTTTAATCTCTTCTGAGCCATCTGTCGGTCATTCAAGTTTCAGTTTCCTTCATGTGCTGGAAGAGTTGAGAGACTTCACTTTCTGAGCTGAACTTGGACATTACGACTCAAAAGTTCTGGTGGTCGCTGTAGTGCTTGTTATTTTTTTTTTTTTATTTGTGTTATCAAATTGTGTCCTGCAGAAAATCTCTTGGGGGGACACAAGCAGATGGCCCCAGTAATTCCTCTCAAATTCAAAGGGTCACGAAGGTTCATAGCGCCCAGAATTTGCGTGAGAGGTATTAGCGCGGCTGGCTGAAAGCCGGTCCCTCTCCCTATTCCAAACGCAGCAAGTTTGGCAGCAAGAAGCATTGAACACTGCCAGCATAGATTTTTTTCCTTTGGTTCGTGCCCATCAGACGATCTCTCTAGAAACCAGAGCTGCTTCCATGCTGTGACCTCGGCAGAAGCGTGACTGAGAGGTCTTGAGTGTCAGCGTGTGTTAGTGGTAGTTCACATTTTATTTGAAAGTGCAGTTTTCTCTGTATTTCGGCTTTGCGTTTCCAAGTAGCCTGAACGATTTCGTTCCCTGACAGGCACGCGTTTGAGCAAGGGACCCTTCAGAGCTATCGGCATGAGCTTCTGGCCAGCGGGTCGCACGCAGATGATCTCCTGGAGGGAAGGAAGGGCTGTTGTGATCTCCTGGAGGGAAGGAAGGGCTGTTGTGTTCATTACCAGCTCCCCAGCCCCAAGTTGCTCAGAGCTGGCAGGTCAGACTTTGACAGGGAAGCGGTCTCTGTCTGGAAGTGATGTTTCGTTTCATCGTGCGCTAGCCCCTCAGCTGAGCGGTGGGCACCGTGGCACGCTTCACGGCCGCTTTCGGTGGGTCACAGCAGTGAAAAAAGCCGTGTCTGTCGGACGGGGAGAGTTAAGAGCACTCGCCACCCCCACGGGAGGCGTGTGGGGGGGGACACACCGCGGCGTGGGTGCCACTTACTGGTGTAAGCAGCCTATGAAGAAAGTGCTGAAGCACGGGACGCCAAGGAACGGGTGGTGACAGGGCTGGCTCAAGGCAAGGGGGCTGCAGCTGGAGCCGAAGCCGGCACGGCTCACGCCCGGGGGACCGGCGGCAGCACCGGGAGCCCAGGGCTTCCCCGGCGCCTCAGGCAGCCCTCAGGCGGCCCGCAGGGGCCCCCCCCGCCTAGGGCGAGACGGCAGCCTCGGCGGGAGCTCGGGCGAGCTGCCGGCCCCCGACCCGCGGGTGCGGGAACCCGGAGGAGAACGTGAGGAGGACGGCGGTGCCGGGAACGACGGCCGTGACCGCGCGGGACGAGCGAGGGGCGGGGGGGAGAAGGGCGGGCAGCCCACGGACAGGGGCAGCGGCAGGGGCGGGCAGCGCTGCCGCCCCTGAGGCGAGAGCCGGACTCCGCCTCACCGGCC
>NW_010972631.1:8372580-8372964 GCF_000737465.1 Haliaeetus leucocephalus | reverse complement strand
GGAGGACTACACTGTGAAGGGGGCGGAGGAGAGGCTGGCTGGGTCTGCCGTGCGAAGGTAGAAGGTGTAAGGGAGCGGCGGAAAGAAAATGTCTTCTTCGGTGGGGCCCCGCGGCCCTCGCCCGCCCACGGTGCCCCCCCCGATGCAGGAGCTGCCCGACCTGAGCCACCTGACAGAGGAGGAGAGGAACATTATCATGGCAGTGATGGACCGGCAGAAAGAAGAGGAAGAGAAAGAAGAGGCCATGCTCAAGTAAGCAGACGCCAGTCATTCATTCATTCAGGCACTCATTCATGCGCCCATCGCCGGCGGGCGGGAGCGGGCGCTGCCACCGCGGGAGCCGGCCGGGTGCCCGGGGACCGGCCGGCTTCGCCCCGCTCGGCG